>NC_079386.1:6227834-6242834 GCF_021018895.1 Seriola aureovittata
CAGCACTGTGGTGAAACTAAGGCCATTCTCTGAGCTCCGTTTTATAGGCAGGGCTGCGGTGGTGCAGTGCGTGCGTGGGTTTGAGTGTGTGTGGGTGTCCTATAGGTGATATATAGCAGTAAAGGTCAGCAGGTTAAGTGCTCTGTTCATGTGAAATGGGTGCTGAGGGGTTCCTGTATGTCTGCAGCGCTGATAGCTTTATCTGTCCTGCAGGCAACTCTCAGCATCAAGAGCCCAAACTGAAAGAGCAGATGGAGCGTACGTACGTCATACATCAGTGTCCCAGCCATTAAAGACTTATTTATCTGGACAAGTTGGCTCAAAAGACACACTGAAATCCAGAAGCAGGAGCCATATGGCAAAATAATGACCGATTATCAATAACCACCACCCTGATCATGGATGCTACAGGTGACAAATATGAAGGAGTTGTAAATGCTCAACTGTAAATATCAGTGTATAGCAGGGATGAAAAACGTGTTGTTGTTGTTGTTTCCAAAAGTTCAGCTTTCCAAGAACAAAACACAGATTTTAATTTGGCTGAACATCCGCTCGGTTCAGAAATGTAATTTTTGTTGGATTTCCATGAGGCCAAACGTTATAAAACTTTGACCTTTGTCATGTAAAAACATAAATTAAAAACTCATCAGCCAGGAGGCATTTGGAGATTTATGAGATCCAAGAGAGAGACAGAGAACTAAAAGCAAAACAATAATGTTTTCATAGAACAAAAGAAAATATTGCACGAGAATCAGCCCGTCTATGTGAGATAAGTTGCGAATCTCTGACCTCACATCTTTGTCTACGCTTGGGTTTGTTGCTGAGTCGAGAACCACACCTCTTACACACACACAGCCACGCATGAATAAAACATTTGTTAAAAGACGTGAGGGCGTGTGTATGCGTGTGCTATTATGTGTCACAAACAATAGATCGGCACAAAGTCATCATGGGATGAACGCCTTCAAATGTGTCTATCGATTACAACATGCTTTGTTTATTCATTGTCTGCCCTGGTCAAAGGCTTCTGCATCAGGACGGCAACAAAACATCTGAACCCAGATCAGGAGCCTCCCTGACCTCTCGCCGGACAGGAGGGAAAATGAATCACTGTTTTTTCATTAGTGCAACAAGCCACTTTGAAGGAACTGCAAACTGAAGATGTTTCCCACAGACACATTTTTTAGAGCATGAGTGAGTGTGAACATCAGCACGATCCTTATCATCAGATGTCAGGCTGTTGTAAGTCACATTCATCGTTGTGCGTGTGTGTGTTTGTGTGTGTCAGAAAAAAATGCAGATATGTGCGCCTTTGTGTTTGTGTGTGCATGCAACAGAATTATCACACACAATCATCTCTTTGTGTGTATAGCTTGAAATGTAGATCAGTGTGTGTGTGTGTGTGTGTGTGTGTGTGTGTGTGTGTGTGTGTGTGTGTGTGTGTGTGTGTGTGTGTGTGTGTGTGTGAGACAGTAATGTGTATCTTTGTTCAGCCATTATCTTCTAAAGAAGGTAATCTAAGACAGGTGAGAAAGCAACGTATTCTTACATAACACACACACACACACATATGTACAGCACATACACACATCATACACATCTTAAATACAGGGATGAGAGCTTTTGAGCTGACCTCATGAACACACCCACACACACACACACACACACACACACACACATGGGACGGTCCATGTTAAATAAATGATTTGGATTATTTCCACATGGCTGGAGCTCCTGTGCTGATTCACTGCACTGTCAGTGAGCTGGAGTACAAACACACACACACACACAAACACACACACACTCACAGATAGCAGAAATCTCAAACATATGGGTAAATGCACACACTTTCTGCAATGCACACACCATTAAGTTCCACTGAAACATTAAACATGAAGCACGATGTTTTCCTGAGCTCAAGTCTCTGATGTTAAAGGCAGTTAGAGCATTTTAACACAGAGGGGAGGGAGGGAGTTAAAGGGTGAGGCAGAAGTCAGGCAGATTGTTTATATGAAACATTTAAAGTGGGGAAGGGTGAGGGGTGAGGCGAGGTTCAGCCTGCTAGCAGCCACTGCTTCAGCATGTGACGAATGGCTGTCAGAGTTTTCTTCATTGAAAATGTTGTCATAGTTCTTCCACTCACTGATAACAGGAAACAAGTGATGGATTGACTTACACGCACTGTGTTTACGCAGAAAGTATCAAGTTTCGTTTTGGAAAAACACACTTCCATTTCATTTTTCAATCTGTGCAAAAAAGGCGGTGCACATTGAGAGTTGCACCTTCTCCAGTCTGTCAGGCTCCTGCTCCAAACACTTGTCACTCACTGTGACTGGATGTGAACCTGGAACTACCTCCAGCCTGCTGATGTTCTAACTCTTCTGTTTGTGTTGGTTTGCTGTGCCACTATTTATGTCACCTTCCTTAACTTGACTGTCACAACCCCACTCATTCCCCCGGCAAAATAATATACGCCTCAAATTAACTGATAATAAATAAACATATACAGTCTATGTAAATGAATATACATATGTTGTATAAGACTGCAGCATCAGGGCTTGGAGAATACACGTGTATTAGACTATGACTACAGAAAGCCTAGAGAGATATGGATTTTTAGACCAAGCAGGGCTTTCGAAAAGATGCTACTGTGTTGCATTTTGGGAAATGAAAGTCTGTTAGACTGTGGACTAAATGTCAGGATATATCTTTCTCTGCTGCTTTGATTTATGACCCTTCTGTTTTTTTAATTTGTCTCTTGTGAGTCCACAAACTTTTTTACTGAGTTCAATTGTACTTTCATTTTCAAAGTCCACATTTCATTTTTCCTCCAGCTGGATTTCTTGTTGCCTCAAAATAAGTGTCTATTTTTTCATACATTTTTTTTTCAACAACTTTTAACTATTGTGGAGCTTAAAAATGATCAATCAATTAGTCCATCGACTGCAACATTTTTTCACTGGCAAATATGCCAAAAACTCTCTGTTTGCATCTTCTCCAGTGGGATTTGAAGCCTGTATTTTGCCTGTAAACTGAATCATGTTGGGTTTTGAACCGTTGGTTGGAAAAAGAAGAATTTAAAGAAGACACCTCAGGTTTTAGAAACCATCATGGGAATTTTTTACTATTTTTTTTTACATTTTATAGACCAAACATTGAGAAAAGAATCTGCAACTCATATTTTGACCAAATGTCCATCCACTCTGACTGAAACCAAAGGCTGCAGTAAACTCTCATGTGTCGACTGTATATCAGTAGACAATGAACTGAAGACTAAAGACACACATAAATGTTCAAAATGCAAAGGTATAACTCAAACTATAAAGCTCAGTAATCCCATGAATCAATGGATTATCATTATCTCTCTCTCCCTCATATGATTAATGCCCGACCATAAATCAATAACCTCCACTCCCACATGTAGGGGAATGAAGAGTGAGGGCTCCTTCATTTACTGCCTCTGTGCACTGCACATGCTCCATCTGCACTGTTTCCATTCTTGGAAAAATGTTTATAAGTCTGAGACAAGAATCTGACAGTGAGAGCTGAAAACACCACAGACCCTCTCGCTGTTTGTCTCCAACACTTTGAGGACATGTATTCTTTAGCCTTCTCTGCTATGTGAGATACTGACATGACAAACACACACACAGGCACATACACACACACACACACAAACACACACACACACACACAGACATTAGGCTAAATAAATCTTATATTTGCCTGCAGGGGCAAGATGATAAGAAAATATCAGGAAGTGAGAACGATGCAAATAGCTGCATACACATACATGTACATGTACATACAAATACACATACATTTACATGGGGACATGTTAGCTGGACGGTGGGTTTGTCATGCTATATCTATAAAGACCACATTACCCATGAACTAGCTAAGAAAAGAAAAGCGAATTAGCAAATTTCCCAAAGCTTTGAACTCTTTCTTCTAACAGATACAATGAATAGCAGATGATAAGTAAAGTCACCAATATAAATATATGAGGTAAATATGTTGCTACCAAACATGTACACTTTAAAACAGGATTTGTAATGATATGTTAATACTATGATCAATAGAGGTTGCAAATGTTGGAGATGATGTTTTGGAGAGATATTTATCATTCACGTGTGTGTGTGTGTGTGTGTGTGTGTGTGTGTGTCTGTGGACGGGGCTGAACAAGGAGAGGCTCACTTACAGTAGATGTTGCTTGCTGTGCAAAACAGCAGAGTTTATTTTCATTGGTTTCGATTAATGTTAATAGAATCCTGACACAAACAGATTGAGGAGAGCACCAACACAACCACACACACACACACACACACGCACATGCACACACAAGAATGAACACTCAACACAGTATGTCCAGTCATTAATCATGTCAGAGGGGTTGTCTCCATCCATTTATCTATCCCCTCACCCCATCTCTCCCTCTCTCTCTCTCTTTCTCTCTCTCAAGCACACACACATACACACACACACACACACACGCACACACACACACACACACACACACACACACACACACACACACACACACACACACACACACACACACACACACACACACACACTATGACAAATTGCTGACATGGGTAGAATAGTCCCTGTGTGTGAAGATGAGATTTCAGCTCCACAACCTGATTTCACATATCTTCTTATTTTCTATCTCT
Organism: Seriola aureovittata; assembly: GCF_021018895.1. NCBI lineage: Eukaryota > Metazoa > Chordata > Actinopteri > Carangiformes > Carangidae > Seriola > Seriola aureovittata. The sequence continues at coordinate 6,232,511 of NC_079386.1, forward strand.
CGGGTCAAATTTTTGCACAAAGACACACACACACACACACACACATCATTTGTGAATGTGCTTCTGTGCATCTTCGTGTGCTGAGGTCTAAAGGCCATTTCCCACGATGCCCTGCAGCTCCAGGCTTCTCTGTTACGTCATCGTCACTCTTGACGACAAGGGGAAATAAAGAGGCGGGGCTTTTCCTTCCTGACCCCATCTCCAATACAATGGAGACACACACACACTCTGTTTGGGGTAGCGCAGGAAAAGCTCTCGCATGGATTTATGCAAAAACTATGTGTATGTTAATGTCTTTGCTTTATGAACTCCACTCTGCTGTTCATGGTGTGAGTCCTGAGGACAAACAAGGAAACGCACCAACAGGAAGTACAAGTAAATGTGATGCCAGGTGGTCTTGTGGCAACAGAAACAGGCCAGGAAGCAGAAGTTTCAGGTTTTGGTTCAGTTGATTAACCATGATGTGTCGTGTGAAAACATTCAGAAACAGAAATACTGAACCAAAAGCAAAGAAAAGGGACATCACTGTACTGACTGCAGTGTCTGAGCCTCAGTCAAGTCAGACTCAAAGAAATTCACATTTTTTTAAAAAGACCCCATTGTCAGTAAATTCAGTGGAAACAGTTGTGCAGATTTCCAGTAAACTGATCTTCTCAGGTTAAGAGAGAAAAACAAGTTTGGCTGCTCATAGCTTCTTCTCTTGAAATGCATTTGATCCGGCTCCTCTGAGAAACTTTGTGTGCACAAGGACACACACTCAAACACACAATCGGAGTTCAGCCACACGTGACCCAAACTTTAAGTGTCTCAGCGCACCCAAAAGTTGTTATTTCCTGCTGTAGGAAGATGCTGACCACTATAGTTTATGCAACTAAATGAGGTCCTTTTGTGATGAGAACAGCTCTCAAACTCTTCTAGTAATAAGAAGAAAATAGAAAAGTGGGGAGAAAACACAAATGAGCTGCTGATTAGGCACCAGAGGCCCTTTAACTATGTAGAAAAAGAAGAAAATGGCTGAACTGCAAAAAATCTGATTTTTAACCTGAATTATTTGCTCTTTTTTGTCATGCCCGTTTTTAATATTCAAAATAAACCCAGAAACAAACCTGTAGTGTCATGTATACGCACAAATACACAAATAAAGAAAACATTTAACTTCAACAAATCACAGTCACTCGGATAAAGAGAAACACATTCTCATACATCCTGTACATACACACAGTACACTTGCCCTTAGGTTGCAATGGAGAACCTGTGTCCCCAGGTATTATCCGCCCCCTCGCTCCTTCCTGCCAATCAAGCACACCTGCAGGACCTGATCTACAGTTGCACGGATTCATGTGTGTGTCTGTGTGTTGAGTAAGACTAAAAATTGGGTCAGCTGAGGGGGGCCAGTCATCAGCCACAGCCTGCCAGCTTCTTACTGAGCCAAGACAAGAGATAAGGAAGAGAAAGACAGAAGTGGGCAGACAGTTTAAGGTTGTGCTGATACGGCTGCTGCAGTGCGAGGTAGCTAATAGCATTAGCCTGAGTCTTTTCCTGGAATACAACTTTTACAATGGCAACATCCTCCAAGTCTTTCCTCCTAACGGCTCAGTGACTAACATTCTGCAGCAGGACTTGACCCTTTTTTTTTTTTTTTTTAAATACATCAGTCTTATGAACACTGCTTTCACCTTTCAGCTCAGCCTGTGTGAGATCAGTGATTCACTTCCCATAAATAAACTGATGTGTTTATTTGTTGCCTTGTTTGCTCTCTGCCCGCATTAATGTTTGGAGGGAGAGCGTGCCAGAAAGATAACGTTGCACATTAATTCAGTTAATGAAGTATTTATATACAATACATTAACATAATAACACACATCATGATGAAATTGATCACTGTGCTTTCCGTAATAATGGTAATCCAACAACAGTTAAGTAAATTACTATGCAATTACACACTAAAAGTTTCAGTGACGGAGACCTGACACTTTATGAAACATAGCGTCCTATCTGCGTCTTAAAAAGGCCACTTTACTTCCTTATCTTTGATTGATGTTCAGCTCTGGTTTCTGTTGGGGAGAATATTATATTCTGGCCTGTGAATAAAAAACATAGTGCTAACTGTATACAGAATGTGCTATATAATAAATCTGTTATATTCCAACAGGAAATGATGACCGGGATCCAAACATTCACTATTTTCCTGTTTGCTAAGGTGCTCGTGAAGCTGTGTTATCACCATCCACAGTCACTTTCCCAGTGTAACTGCATATTCATAACCTGCTTAGAATTGGCAGTTGGAGCTTGTTGGTGCCGTACGCAGCCTGAGAGGAAGACTGTCTGGTGGCAGGAAAAACTACGACAACCTCATCTGTGTGTTTTCAAGAAAGAAATCATTCAAATCAAATGATGTAAATTACAGGCGTAAGTCCACAAAAAACACCCCCTAATGTTTGTCAGCGGACTGTAATAATAGAAGGCAACAGGGATGAGCAGCTCTGACTGTCTCCGCGTGTCTCCCATCAGGGTTATGGACAGTGAGAACACACTGTTAGAGAGGTTTTGCTGAGTAAATCAAACTGACACAGTAAAAATGGGGGACAAAAGCAGGATTTTAAAAAGTGACATGTCCACTTTCCAATGGGAACTCTACCCCTGAATGCTGTGACCATCATAAGCCACGTATCCACTGAATCATCACCTGTTCGCTGCGTGTAACTGTACAACGCAACAGTTATATTAAAACTATCAAATCAAGACAAAATTAAAATATAAATATATATAAATATGTAAAAGAAAAATTAAAATCATGTTGCAGAGGAGGGTAGTGTCTCTGTAGCTGCACCGAGCGCCATGTTGCACTGCTCATTAACCTGTTTTCCCTGCTGTCCCCCTCCTGTTCCTTCTCTGATAGGTCTGATGTGTGTAATGCTTTGTTAGCACACAGACGCGTGAGTCAGCACAGTGCAGCATCACAACACAACTGATTTACGCTCCCTTCAGCTGCCTCCTGCAGCACAACTACAACCCATAACTCCAGATGAGCGAAAGCGCCTCAACAGCTGGGTCGGAAAAAAAAAAAAAGAAGCAGAAGAAGAAGAAGAAGCAGGAGCCAGGACTTTATAAAGTATTGAAAGGATGGGTCTCATTACATCCTCCCTTAGCCTGAGGAGACACTGTGTTGGAACAAAAACTCTGGAGAGCTGCTGTGTTGTTACATAATCAGCACTAAAGATCAGGCATTCATGTGTGAGGACAGTGTGCGTCAGGCTAGGAATCAGAAACACACACACACACACACACACACACACACACACACACAAAAGATGTGTACATACTGTACAGTTCTTTACAAAGCATATAGAGAATGTGCGTCTCCCTCTCCATCTCTCTCTCTCTCTCACACACACAGACAGTGGTATAATAATATTGACATGGACAGCACCAGCTTCCACTGCACATCTAATAGATGTTGACCTTCCAAATAAAATGGGCAGATCTCCCCCATGTTTTTAATTTCCCTTCATGTCAGAGCAAATAAAAATAAGTTCCTCCCTTCTTCCCCTCCGTCCCTTTCATCTCCCTCTGAGGATAAAGGTAGTTTCTTAAAGTTAAATCTCCATCTCTCTTTTTCCTCCGCCCTCCCCTCACTGTGACTTTCCCCTCAGCCACCTCTCTCTCTAACTGGCTGCGGCTCCATCCACTGTGAGAGCCAGCAGGGGTGGTCGCTCTCATCTAATAAGCCCCTGTCACACAGATTAATACCCACTGATGATAAATCTCCCCCCAGACTGGGTCGAACCAACTGTCTGCTTGATTAAACCCAAAGGGAGAGACAGAGCGGGTCACACAGGGAGAGAGAGAGAGAGAGACAGAGAGAGAGAGAGAGAGAGAGGAGTGAAAAACTCTTTTCATCTCTCCTCCTCTCAGGCTGCCATCAGCCTACAGGACATGACAGCCCGCCTTGACTTCCTGCCCTTGTTTCTCATCTCTCTCCTCTCGTTCTATCCACTTTCAGTCTTTTCCAGGGATGAGAAAAAGGATCTCTTCACATCTTTTCCTCCTCTCTCTCTTCCTACTTTGGTTCATCTCTGATGAATCCATCCATGGACAATTTCCACAACTATCCCTTTTCTCATCTCCTGTCCTCGCTGCAGGATCAGTCCACCTCTGTTAATCTCTATATATGGCTATGTTTTAGTCGTTGTGAGCATTATACTGTACCGCACATGAGATCCTTCACTTCACATGTAACATTAAAACACTGCTCAGATTTTAATGTATCAATAATAAACCAATAATATAATTAATAAGAATATAATTCTATTTTTATACTTTAAGTTTCTTCAGCTGATAATACTTATGCACATTTACTTAAGTGAACTTTTGAATGAAAGGATTTTACTTGTAACATTTTCTTTCTCACATTACAGTATCACTACTTTTACTAACGTAAAGCAATGGTCATCAAAGCGAGGTCCAGGGACCCCCAGTTGTCCTCAAAGGGGTCCCATACCATAATGACAAAATGTGTGACTATTTTGATTATTTCTGTAATAAAACAGGCAAAAATCTTATCAGACGGGGGTTTGTGGTGTAATATGTGTCAGTTCAGGGTCCTGTGATGTAAAAAAGTGTGAGAACCACTGAGGTAAAGGATCTGATGTTTCTCTCTCCAGTGGACATTTTGCAGATGAAGAATAAACTTGTCAGTGCTATTTCTTTACACTACTTAAAGGAAACTGTAGCCCATGACAGTGTGTCAGCTCCAGTGAAGAGTGTCCATACATTGAAAATCAACAAAACAATGTTGTTGATGTTAAAAGAAAAGCCTCATTTAAACAGTAACAATAAGAGGGAAACAACTATTTTAATCCCCTGCGCCCCCCCTGCCGCCACGATCACTAAAACGCCTCAAGTCCTCTTGTTCACTGCGGTGGCTCCACCACCCAAAGCTTTATCTGGCAGGTCTGATTTGTTTTTATACGTTTGTGCACAACACACAAACACTTACAGATGAACACATTACTCCATACGCAAATGGTGAGATGTGACCACAAACAAGATCAGTGGAATTCCACTGAAGCAGCACCACCCTCCCTCGGTATATCTATTAAGGCATTACAGCAAACACATGCACACAAGCTTACACGTAGGTGCACCTGTTTGTGGGCACACACCTGGTGGGAGGAGCTTAACTTAACTTCTCACAGTGAACAGAAACGCGAAGGAGAGTTTATTTCAAAGTGAAAAACCAGATGGAAGGATTTTAAAACAGAGAGAAAGAGGTTTAGTTTATTTCTTGTGCCTGCCAGCTAGTGCAAGTGTGTGTGTGTGTGTGTGAGGGTGAATTTGGTCAGCTTGCTCCAAGCAAAGCAAGATTAATGACCCTTAGCTCATTCCTGGCAAATGCCAAGATCCCTCTATATATGCGTGTCTCTGTGTGTGTGTGTGTGTGTGTGTGTGTGTGTGTGTGTGTCTGTGTGTCTGTGTGTGTGTGTGTGTGTGTGTCTGTGTCTGTGTGTGTCTGTGTGTGTGTGTGTCTGTCTGTGTGTGTGTGTGGTGTGTGTGTGTGTGTGGTTGACCTAACAAGGAGAGCTTTGTCCATATAATGGCTTCTAACTGAACCTCAACCAGCTGATCAGCTTCTGTAAGTGTGAAGTTAACGGGGGAAGAATTATTATATATTGTATATCTGCATTTAAATTGTAACCGTAATCATATCAGCTGCATAATTTTACAGCACATGAATAAGGACCACATGCTGTTATTAGGATGTGTCCTAGATTTCATTTTCAGTTGAGAATATCTAAAATAAATATGTTGTCCTCAGTTGGCTCTCTAGTCTACAGATTTATTTTCATAACATTAGCCGTGCGTGCTGTTTGACATCTTTATCAGGGGTTGATAGCTGCGAGGCCAATATAACTGCACTGACGGCTTCACAATAGCTGGGTTGGCTTGGTGACAAGCCATCAGCTAACACGCACACACACCCATACACACACACACACACACACACATACACACACACACACACACACACACACAACACACACACACACACACACACACACACATTGAGATAAGCAAAGACAAAAACATTGAGAAAACTATAATGTGTGTACAGTGTGAGACATCACACTGTGACATCACACGAGCGCAAAACACATGGTATAAAAGGTCAGTGTTCAATCCATAGTGTGGGCTTCTGGCTCATTCATGTGTCCTTCACAACGACTCTTCATACACACTACACCACAACATGCAAATACTCAACACACGGCATGTATGGCTCTCACACAGAAAAACACACACTTCAGCACACAATTCAAGCCCGTCTGAAGCGATCCACTGAAATAACAGACGGTAAAAAGGTGAGAGGTGAATAATTGACTAGTCCATTAACTCTCTCTTTCTGTCTCTCATTCCCTATCTCTCTTAACCAAACATGTTTCAGTCTACAGTTCATTCTTACCTTTAGCTCACTGCTGTAGCTAAAGGCCTTATTTTTGTTCAAATGTAATTTTACATCATCAGCCCGGTTGCAGCGCGTTCACTGTGGTTGAACTTAATGTTAACGCACTCGTCAGTCTCGTGCTGCTTTACTGAGAAACATAAAATGCAAATAAGTCTAAATATAATTAAACCAGGGAGGCGGCACAGGAAGCCACACATTTTCACCCATTTTTGTCCTTTCAAATTAGAGAAGCGGGTGAGTTTTTTAATGAACTGTACAGCGTTCTGCACCACCAGCACAAAACCAGCATGTGTGAGACAGCAATGAAGCAGAAAGGCAAAGAGACAGACATTGCTCAAATGTAAAGATGCCAGTTAGCCTTATCCTGCTACACCTGACCTATACACTTCCTTATATCATTAGTCTTTTGTGCCAGTGAATACTTTTTGCAGTGTGGGATGAGGTTACAGTAGAAGCATGACTGTTGTTTTGATTTTAAAAGTAAAAACTAAGCTGTAAATTTAAATTTTAATGCAATAAACCGTGCTTGATGTTACATTTTATTTGGATTTGACAACTGCTCTGTCTCTCTCTTGTTCCGAGTCTGTCCCTGTCTCTGTTTAAACAACAATGACGACATGCAAACTCACTGCCCATTCTCCATGCAAACCAGTCAGACAGACTGAACCAAACAAACCAAACACATGATGCTCAATGGGACCTGGAATATATACATATATATACACAAGAGAAACAGTTATTGTCCTTAAACTATTTTAAAGACAAGCTTTGGTTACTTAAACTGAAAACAACTCAGCCTCAGTGTTCACTCTATCAGTGTGTAACATGCACCAGCTGAACTACTAAATAATGTGTTTCTTCCCTGGTCCTTAGTCGGCATCTCTCTGACTCTTTCCACTATAAATAGTGTGTCCGCTGACATTTATAGAGGGTTTTAATGCATCTGCTAAAGCTAAATGAGTGTAGCACTCTGTGTGCCCCGCTTTTCACCTTCAACTTACATCACCACCGCTGCAAATATGTGTGTGTCCCGTGAGTGTGTTTGTGCTGGAGTCAGTGTGCTGTGTCTGATACTACAAACATACACACACCCGTATGCAAGAATGTGCGCAGGCAGGAATATACAATATTAATGCACCCAAACGATGGGAGAACAGTGCGTTTATGCACCCACATGCAGGCATATTTTTCCCCATTGTGCTGTGACTTGTTGCTGTAAGGTAGACCATTAAAAAAAAAGAAAAACTGAGAAAAACTGAGCCTTTCTTCCAGCAGTGTCACACATTACCCCATAAACATTTTCACAATTCTCAAATCTCTTTATTTTGGGTTCAAGTGTAATTCTTTACTCTTATAAGCATATATAAAAACATTTAATAGATTTTTATTTGTAGTAAATAGATATTTATAGTTTTTCCACAATATCCCTCAGTTTTTTATTTTTGTTCACATGCAAGGACTGAAATCACTCACTAGTTTCCCTCCACCTGTTGAAACATAGCATGTGCCTGACTGCTGCAGAGCTGGAAACTGTGTAACCGGGTAATTCCGAAATCCTGTTACACAGCACAGTACAGAACACGGTGCAGCTCATTATATGGTGTTGAGAAGATTGTTTGCCCAGGTAGGTACATAACAGCTCCCTGGGCTCCTTCAATAAGCCATTAATACTGTTAATCATTCATCAGGACTGGAAACTTCAGGCACATAACACAAGCGACCTAATCATATCGGAGAGACTCCACCAACCTAATAGCTCTGCCTATTGTTGTGTGCTTTCTGACGTGTGTAACTAGGTCACCTGGCTAAGGCCAACTTCCTATCCTCACTCTCTCACACACACACACACACAAGCACACACACTGACTTCCTCTGCACATAAACTACCTCCACACAAACAGCAGATCCTGCCAGGACGAAGCTGGATGTGTGCTTGTGTGAGAATAGGACGCACATGGGCGCGCTCAGACAAATCATAATCGGTGCATTAACACCCTGTCAGGGTTTCTTAAAGTAACCACCTACCAACTGCATAATATCATCAATGTACACACGCTCAAACACACACAAATACACACCAACAAGTGTTAGAAAAACTCATTATCAAAGTAATTCACATTAGGTTCCAAACTACAAGCTTATTAACGGCTGTCACACTCCTAAATTCCTTCTTAAGCACACACACACACACATGCACACACACACGAACACACACACGCACAGTCTGATCTATCCCATATGTTTGGGTGGGATGAGCCTACATCACCTCTTAGTGGTTTTAATGAATTAAGTCCTTTCATTCAGTTCCCTATTAGTGCGGGCTTTACACAATGACACACTAACAGTCCCATTAACAGATTGCTGTCTATTCAATTCCCCATTAGTTCAATAGATGAAGAACTCCATTTAGTGCATTTAAATTGATGCGGGCATTTGTTTAAGCCTGGATCAAGGTCCAGACTGGTCCACACTGTTTGACTGTAACAGTAACAGTGAACAGGAAGTTCCAAAGTTTCCTTCCATCCAGTAAAGATGGTGTAGTTGAACAGGCAGGTCTTCTGTCTTGTGAAGCAGGATAGATTTTTATACTCAACTGGGTTTAAAATGAACCTATTCCATTATTGATTCACCTGCCAAAATGTTTTCAATTAATAAGTTCATCACAGTGTTCCTGAGCTTCAAGGGGAGGATTTAAAATTGATGACAACATTAAAGTGAGAATGCAGCACATCTTCATATGAGAGAATTTGAGAACAGGCATTTGGCATTTCATCTTAAAAGATGGCTGGGATTAATAATCGATTATCAAACTAATTTTTGTGACTAATCATTTATTAAGCATTAAATGGAGTAATCATTCCAGCACTGCACTTAACTTCACTCAGCTTTGTGCTCACAAAGTTAGCAGCGCCATCGACACAACCGCTCCATCAGAGCTTTCCAGAGGAGGAGGATCTGAAGGAAATCTCTCATGACGTTAACCACCTCATCTTTGGCCTGTGAAAACCACGAATGTCCAAAACGTCAGCTTTATTTGATTTGATTTCTGGAACGATGACAGGTTCATTCATCTTATCTCTAGTGTGAAGATTTTCTTCAACCCACACACGTAATCCTCCAGTTTATCTGAAAAACTCTGAATCACCAAATGTGGAAATATGTGATTTTCTTTGGGCAGTTCATTAACTCACACAAATGATAAATCTAAGTTGACTTTACACCTCTCTCACATCACACAGGATGCAATGTCTTATTTAAACCAGTAAACTTCATACTGTCTGTGCTTGCAGTGTCCTTATGTGTGCAGTTACCAGTATAGTGCGCTGATTCCTCTGTGCCTTTGTAACATATCAGGCAGCACGATATTAATCTCATCTTGAACGGCTGGGATCTCATTTCTATTCTGTCCCATGTGGACAAGGGCGCCGTTGTGTAAAAGCACTTAAGCTGATGAGATTGCGGGCCGCTGTGATGTCATGGTGCCATCTGACTGCGCACTCTGTCGAATGATGTCACACACTTAATTATAACTTTTAATCACGACTGGATCTGTGCCCCCCAAAAGACTCATCAGGGAATTGTTTCATATCGTGTCTGATTTCACAAAGTCACAGTAGATACTGTGTCAAAACCCCTTGTGTTACCGTATATAATTCATTCATTTTGTGTGTGAGGGACATGACACACTGTGTTTTCTGTAACTATTTAAATGCAGAGTGAGTGTCTGAGCTTTGATCTCCACTCTCTTCCATTCAAAACAAAGGCCCAGTTAATGTTTCCTTACTGTGATGCCACCATCTCCAGCTATGAAGCTCCTGTGCAGCGCTTTGTAATGTTGACATGCTTTCTAGATCAGAG
>NC_079386.1:6247834-6442834 GCF_021018895.1 Seriola aureovittata
GGATCAATGAGTCTCTCTTTCTCCGTTTCTGGCTCATTTCCCAAAAAGCTTATCAGATCTGATTTAAATTTTCTTATTTCCTAGTTCCTGTTCCTCTTCATGTCCCCCTCTCCGCTCCTGCTTTCCATCCTTTTCATCCCTCTTTCTTTCACAGAGTTAAAATTCAACCTTCCCTCTGCCCCTTCTCGTTCTCCGTCACATCACCTTCAGCTTGTGAACCATAAAATCAATACCGTTTAATATGACTGATGACGGTCCCAGACGACAGTCAGCAGTATGACCAGCAGGAGACAGCCCTCAAACTCATTCAAGATTTCAACACACGAAGTAAAACTTTAAATTCATAATGCCTCCGGGACTGTCCAAGTTTGATTAAATAAAGCGTCACTTCAACTTGAAATTAAACAGAACAAGAGGCAGAAAAAATAAAACGCTACCCCATGTGTCTAAATGCCGAAAATAGTTCTCTGTGCATTATAATTGGTTTCAACTTACTTTCTATCAGATGGGATTTTCACGCAACAGAGGGCGAGAGAGGAAAGAGACGAGGGCAGAATGCAGGAGTGAATGCCAATGAGTTGATCGTCTATGCTTCAGCTGTACGCAGCAATCTTTGGTTCTAAAGCCCTCTGAAGGTAATACATACTCAATGCTCAACGCCCTCTCTACTAAACCCCTCAAGACTCAATCTCCAGAATGCTCCACCGGCCTCAACGACATGACGCTGCACATTTCACGAGATTTTCACGAAGGAGGGAGCGAGAAACAAGGCTGGAAGGAGGAATGGATGAATGGATGAATGAAGATGAAGGAGAATTCCAGGCATCCCACCTCCACTAAAGCAGCCCACCATGACTCTGACCCGCAAGCGTCCTGTGTTCAAACTGTTTGCAGCAGTCATTCAAGGGAGGGAACAGACGTACTGGAAGAAGAGACGCAGAATCAGGGCGGAGCAAAAAAAAAAAAAAAAAAAGTCACCAAGAATCCCAATCATGAAATCTTTCCGGGAATGCGACAAACGGAATCTGCTTGCGTCGACTTGTGTGTGTGTGTGTGTGTGTGTGTGTGTGTGTGTGTGTGAGTGTGTGAGTGTGTGTGGCCTTTGACATCTGACTCAGTTTGACCTTTACGCTGACAGGCTGCAGTCACAGGAGTGCCTGTGTGGGCTGACCATTCACAAACAACGTGGGAGAGAGCTCCAACGACTACGTACGTGTGCATTGCTAATGTACTCCTCAGATTCGTAGAATTCATAGAGAGAGCTTTATGAGCTCAGGCGTATGAGAAGCGAATGAACTTTGCTGACGAACGTATGAAGGAGTGAGAGAGTATTTTCTGTAGGTGGCTGATGGAAGCTGGGATTTCACTCCCTCTTTTATTCACTTCCTCTCGCTGACTTTTAACACTTTTTGGTTTCAGTTCAATTAAATTCTCTAGCTCACTTCAAAACAAATGTAATGTTACTAGGCTTACAGGTCAATGGAAATGGTTTCTCTGACCTTTGCAACAAAGATAACGAGAAAATTAAGGATTTGGAAGAAAATGGGAAGAATTAAAGAGAATAAGAGAAGAAAGAGGAGGGTAAAAGGCAGAGAAATAAAACAGAGATGTAGCTAAAGACAAGAAACAGAAACAGATGCTAAGTTGGGAGTCAGAGACTAATAACCACATAAGCCAGGAGGGAAAGCCTCTAACCAGGTGTGGTATTTGTGTTGAAGAGAAGAGAGATGAAGAGGAGGATGGAGGAAGGAGGGTTATAAATGAACACAGTTTTCCATGCCACAGCCCCACAAAGACCTAGGGCTTATCAGACAAAACTAAAAGAAGCACTGAAAGCATTTCTGATGCCTTTACTCATTCCCATGGCACCACTCAGCTCCACCAGGCCCCATCATCATCTACACTCAGAAGAAAGGAGAGAGATGAGGGGCCGGAGAAGATTAACAAAGAAAGAGAGGGAAGAAAGACTCCTTCTCTTGTCTTTGCATAACCGCTTCATATTCCCCGGTGGGAGACAACAATGCAGCCTCAACCCAAACACATGATCTACTGTAGTCCATATGTATTCTCACAGACAGTCAAGTGGTTACACTCTTCCTGGACAAATCCCCAGACATGTTTCTGATATGAAAACAGAAAAATGGGAATTCTTGCACATTTGGACAAAACCAGACAACTAAACAACACATGTCGCCTGATGTATGACCCCGTTTTCCAACAACAGCATGCATGAGTCCACCCAGGAAAATGGGGTCCTCGAGCTTGAATGACCATATAACAGTGGCGTCCAGAAAACTGTGGGCTCCACTGTGTAAAATAACGAACACATTTTTATGAAATCAAAATCAGCTTTCAAGGAAAATGGGCGGAGGAGCTCTTCTAAAAGCCGTCTGACTGTGACTTTTGTTTAGGCCATCATATGCTAACTGCATTCCATCTCCAGACTCCAAGCCGTGTTAGACACAAACCTCCTTAATGAAACACCGCGGCGGAACCACGGCAGAACCACGGCAGAACCGGGAGAGGAGCAGCAGAGGAAATACAACTGAATTGTGGAATTCATTTCAGCTCTGTGGCCAAAAACGTTGGCAACGTTTGCACTTTTCACACTCATGGGTGTGAGGTGGACGTGTCCTCACTCGTGTCATTTTTAGTGTGAATCAACTGTTTTTTTTTTTTGTGAAATTCATGAAAAGCACAGACAAGACCAAACCACAAATACAATGAGTCTCGGGCCCCACCCCTCCCTCAACAGTGTGTAGTGAAATCAAGGCAGTCCCTGTGTTTTTCAGGCTTTGATAATCTTTCTTATACTGGACTCCCATCCGCCCACACACACAGACATAGTTCACCGCTAGCCAAGTGCAAATGTTGGCACTAAAACAGAAAACTACAATGGAGTAATAAATCTTCTATCCTTGAGAGCTACCGGAGTGAGGAACGTTTGAATAGAGATTCTGTTAAGCTGCTGTTGACTACAAACAAAGAGAAAGGTTTTGGTGAGCAGGCAGGTGGACACTGGGTGGGCTGAAGAGCAGCACACTGCTTATATACAGTACCTGCATAGTTTGCGACTAACCAAGCTAATCAAAGCAGACGTAGCTCCTCTCTCCTCCACTATAAAAAGGGACCCCGATCCATACAGCGGGTGCAGCGCCAGGAGCCGGGCCCTCCCTCCTGTGCCGACACCCTAATGAGTTTCATGTGAGGAGCATTAAAACGGCTGCTAGGCCACTGAAACTGACTGGAGCTGGCAGAGGGGCCGCTCTCTGATCCCATCACAACACACACACACATAAACACAATGTAAAGTCTGGTGTTTTAGAAATTATATCAACACTCCTGTGTATCTTAAACTTTAACATAAGTCTTTCTTTACTTTACCCACATGCCTAAATACAGATGTGTACTTAATGAATATGTTTTGATGTTTTTTTAAGTTAAATGTTAAATTATCATGACCAGCTACACAGGCTTGTTTTTCTTTAAATGAAAATCCCACACTCTGATGGCAACATCGTTATGCAGTGTGTAATTTAAGCCAAACAGCTTTATGACTTTTCCCCAAACCGTTAACCAGAGAGTTTGAACAATTCCACATCCGTCTAATTAGCCACAGCACCAGTTCATATGAACACAACTTACAAGTACAACAGATACAGATGTGTCATAACTCATCGTTCTGATGACACATAGATCATATGGACCAGACTGACTTTCATATCACTCCCGGAGCAACATATTGCTCCTGATGTCAGACGGTATCTAGAGGCGGATACAGCAGAACTGCATCCGACAGCAGTTTCCATTAGCTTCAGCGCTCTGTGCACAAAGCCACCTGGACTGTTACTGTACATGCAAACCAAGCACAACACAAACACACACACATATCACCTGACCAGTTGCTTATAACAACTACACTGTCTTACATAAGAGTCTCTCTTCAGTTATCATAACACACATGCGAGCAAACACACACACACACCCTGCTGAGGATGTCAACTACTTTTAACTTAACTGGTTGCTGTGACTTTAATCAGGGTAAGAGTCATGAATGTTTGCACTTAGCAACCAACCTTTGATGCATCTGATCTGACAGAATAACAATGATGCTACATGAAATAAAATATTGATGCATTTCTTAATCTACATTTTTTTTGTGAGGATGAGGAGAGCTGCTCTGTGGGGCGTCATATCTGCATGTTTCCCTCTCTCTCTCTCTCACTGCTGTGTGTTGGCACTCGCTCCGACTGTATTTGTTGTGGGGCCAGCGTGCCACAGGCCACTGTTGCGTAATGACACACAGAAACAGAGACCTAACTTACAAACACTGCATTCATTCAGCATTTGAGCCTGAATCAACAGCAAGCAGGAACTGTCAGATGTAAGCACTGTGTTAACATATAGGTCAGCCATGGAAATGCAAAGGGTTAAAGCACAATAAGATCTGGTGCAGAGTGCAGCCGTAGAGCAAAGCCCATTAAAACAGTCAGGTGACTGGAGTCCGGGCTGATGGTCAATGGATACACGGTGACGCAACCTCTAAATCTTTCCTCCTCACTGCATCTGTGTGTAAACACCATCACATGGTGGAGAGGGAGAGAACGCACCGAGAGCAAATAATCAGACACAAAATACTGAAAGGAGAATGAAAGAAGAAAAATATACAGGAGGAACAAACAACAGGGTCAAATGGGGAGATTGCACAGATACTTATTTCCCTGCAGACAAAGAGAATACATTCAAAACATGGACAAATAGAGGGACCCAGACACGCTCATACAGACTGCAATCCAATCTCCAGAGGGTAACAAAATAGCTCTGTATGACTATTGCCCCATAAGCCTCTTATTATTTTGTTGTGATGGATGTCTCCTCTCATTTTATGTTTTCCATTTTAACTGTCAGTCAGTTTGCAGAAAACAGGAAGGCTGGCGAGTCTGTGCTGCTGACCCTGATGGTCACGGCACAAAGAGGCAGCTTGTTAGAGAGCCGAGCTTGTCTTCCATTCACTCCGGCTTACAGCCATCCAAATTCTGTGTCGGGTTCCCTCTCTCTCTCTCTCTCTTCATCATTTTCCCACTTCACATTTCGGATATGGTTGTGAATGTGATGCACACACAGCCACCTTTCATTTTAAAAAGTGGTCATTTTAGAGTTTTGCAATCCAAACCTATTTAAGCCCCTGCATCCACTCTGCTCAAGTGTCCCAGAGCAAGATGCTGAATCACTACCAGCTTACACAGCCGCTGATCCTGACCTCTGCCTTCTCCAGACCAGAACAAATGAAAAGACAAATTCCCTAGACGGATCAATCCCTCCAGCGGGAAGCGCATTTGACTGAACTGTTCCTTTAAATCTGAAAGCTGCTACGTGTCTGGATCAACCAGCAGCCCGGTGTTTCTGCCCAGTCTGTGCACTTGTTGTTGGCGTTGAGGTCAGAGAACAAGTCTGGCACCTGCTTGGTTCGCCAGCATCACCATTTATCAAGCCACAATAAAGGCACAAGGCAGCCCTTTGGCACCGCGCTCTCAGTGCGTAAAAGCAGCAGCAGCGCAGAGCAGAGGTTGCGACACAAATGCAGGTTTAACTTTGGGTTAAATGGGGTTTTGTACCAAGTACTGCCAATACACATCATGCATCATTTTGGGCATCGGTTTTGCTTATGGTTGAATAACGTCAGACAACATGCAAACTACATTAAAGTTGCAGGTGTTGCTCCAGCCACATGAGTGATTGTTGATAACGTTGATGATGCTGATTACAGGTATCAAACCTGTAATCAGCATCATCAATAAGGATGATGTGGATTGTGAATCCACCTATAACACCTTTTTAATTGCATACATTATTTGCAAACTCATAATACAGCCCATCCAATTGAAGATTTTTAAAATTAGCTTTATCTATTAAAAAAAAAAAAAAAAACACTCTCAGCCACCTTCCCGGTTGTAGTCGCCTTCCTGTCCGCCCAGAGTCGCTGCCCAGGAGGCTCCAGAGAACAGGCACAGGACCGGGAGCAGGATCAACATGGCACCGTCAGGAGTCATCCTGATTCGGCTGCTGTCCAGGTCCAGGAGGGGAGGGTGGAGGTCCGTCCGATCTGATTTCAACACCAAAGTCCCGGACTCGTGGTTTCAGCTGAGATGCATCCTGATCCTGATCTTGGCTTCAGGGTTTCTCTGAGGGGCGCAGGGCTCGGTCTAACACAATGAGGGGTAAGTTGGGGTAACTGTGTTTAAATGCAGAAATGCAAAAATCTTAAATGTTTTTTATTCTGTTATTCGGTTACAGGTTACTCTTTCCTCGAAGCTACAGTCTGCACAAAGCGCACAGCGCAACTGAGGGTTGGATTATCCACTAGAGAAAAGCGACATGCTGGAAACCATGAGATCATGTATTTTAGTGATGTTTGTGGTGTTTTCCGGTCACAAACTGTGAGTCAAAGTAATCCAAAAGTAGCGTCCTCCAGTGCAGGAATAATGTCCTGTGTCGTGGGCTGTAATCAACTGAAGCCCCACTCGCTGAAGTCGCTGAGCCTGTCCCGCCGGTATAAACAAACCTCCGCCCGTCTTCACTTTTAAATTATCGAAGAAAATTAAAGCAAGAAAATTACATTTAAAACACCGAAACAAACAAAAAAAGAAATCCCGAGCGCGCGCTGTGTCGGTGAGGCGATATAGTGGATTGCGACCGGCTCGAGGATGTGCTGCTGCTGCTGTACAGCTCGAGCGCTGAGTGTAAGAGCCGACAGTCTCGGGCCCCGCCCTCCGGAGAAGGCAGCGCGAGAGTAAACAGGTGAGAATGGGGACAGGTGCAGAAAAGACCCGTATGGCGTTTTCGAAGAGTAAGATAATGGCCTCACTGTCATAATATCCTCCCGTAGAGCTGCATGTGTGTCTTTGTGTTATGAATGTTTAATTTTAAGAAAACTAAACTAAAACTCTCAAATACATCAGTAATATAATATCAGTATTGGCCCAAAAATCCAGCATGTGTTGGGTTGTAATGTGTGATATAAGCTGTTTAATATGTCCCCTCAACCCTGAATAGGATCAGCCATTAAGTCTGATCAAATGTTTTACCCAAGGTTTTCCCCAGACTCAACTGAATGACCTTCCATTTATAATCATCGCTGAAATAATGAAGCCAATTCAGAAACTCCACCTGAAGAGGGGAAGGACTTAGCACTCACTATGGAATATTTAAATCATAGTCCAATTTACTTCTCTGCCTCCTTCAAAATGGCCGCCACTTTCTCCAACTGTTTAGGGGAGTTTGTTTGCTGAATCTGCTAGTGTGTTTTGTCAGAGTTGATGATGGTGTTGTTTGTGGTAGCATAGGCAAGATAAAGAAAATGGTGGTGTGAGGAGCAGTGATGGCTGGCATTAGGGGAGTGACTCTGGGACGCCAGTGATCACTGTCTAGCCTCCTGGAGGTGTCGTGGGACCAACTAGACAAAACACTGGTGAAAGGAGGTTCCCACCTGATGACCCCAAAGACATGTTAGTTATCACTGCTCATTAGTCTGTATAGCTAAATTAATAGTTATCATAGGACATGTTAAGCTTAGGGAGCTATTCACTGAGTCTGGTCCATTTTCTGTAGCACAAGCTTTGTGTTTATCTTAAACTCCTCCAGTAACTATGAACAAAAAGTACAGTAGCTAAAATATATAACGCCTGTTTAACATAATGAAGCCATTTTCATTCAGAATAGCCGTGTAAAGGTCTCTCTCCTCCTCTAAACTGTTATCGTTTTATTAATCCACCTGTCAGTCATCTGCATCGGGAGGGGGCGGAGCCTCCAAAGTAAAGATGATTAAATAGTAGTTGTGAGGTCAATGGTCTCCAGGCCTTAAACACACTAATAATCCCCAGAGAGGGTGTTTTCTGCCATGTGCCTCATAAAGATGAAGCCCTGTGATTTAAGCAAGTAATGACACATAGTTATTTGAAAAGCAATAAACTGCACCCTCCTAGAAATTGCTCATGCCTGATTTGTAATTTGAATATTTGTCTTTTTCTTCTTTTTTTTTTTTGAATAATTGTACAGCAGCCACCACTCCAACACTGAAAACATGTACACTTGCTTTCCCGTTTCCTCCCTCCTTCTCCCTGGAGGGACAGCGCCACGGCTGGCACTGCTGAACGGCTAATTTCACGGGGCGGGGGTGCAGACATGTACCCCAACTCTTGGACAAAAGGGAGGGGTCACAGTGGAGCTTGGATTAAAGGATTTGGTAGATGAAGAGGGGGAAGAAGGAGGAGGAGAAGGGGTCAGAGGTGAGGGAGAGACGATAAAGAAAAAGCCAAATGGAGCTAAGAAGTGAGCGGCGCCGTCTCTCATCAAGCCCGATTAAGCTCACACTGTGCGTGTCTCATCTTTACGCGGCCGATGACTTTTGAATGACGAAGCATCACTCACTATCACAATAGATGTCTTCATTTGCAGCGGCTGCAGCAGCCGTTGGAGCTGTGGGCACTTGAGCAAACCCCACCCTGCCTTCACCCGTGACTTCTAGGGTGGCGAGCATATTTATCAGTGTCAGCGCGGAGGTCCACATCCACGTCTGGGTCAGTTACTGTTGAGATTAACTCCTGAACGTCTGGGAGGAAATTTAAATTCAGGAAGTGGGAGTGTCTTTGGTAGAAATCCATTGAACCAAAGACACTGCTGCCCCCTTCTGGACAGGTGAAGTAAGCAAGTACTAAAATAGCTGATTCCTAACCCAGACCCTTGAACAAATTGAATTGCATGAGAAAATAGTTGCAGTAAATGGGAATTACAACCAAAAGCAGGTTTCCTCCAGATATCAGTAAACAAGATAAGCAGGCACAAAGACAAAGCCAGATGCACCGACACAGTCAGATTGATTGAGGCCTTCAAACCACTCCGCACACACTGGTTCAAATTGAAGCACAACATTTGCATAAATTGGCTGTTCAGATTGGCATAAATTAACCAGAAGCACCAACCAGTGAGGAGTATGGCCTTAAAGGGATTGCCACGGCTGCTTATCTGTCCCTGCACATTAATATTCAGACCCTGATGTAAGGAAGCTGCAATCCATGACCCTGCACTCCCTTGGTTAATGTGTGTGTTCAGTGTTCATGCCTGTTTATGCATTGTCACAAGTCTGTAAATGTGTCTTTTCTGTGTGTACAGTATGTGTGTGCACGCTTGCATACATGTGCGCACATGTTTGAAACAATTTTGTGCGTCGGACTAAACCAGACACGGGTTAGGCCAAAGGTTTTTCATGTGTGATTGCAAGCATGTGTGTATGTATGAATGTGTGTGTGTGTGACTAATGGTTGGGGACCACTGGTTGAAGCTGGGTAGGGGGTGGGGGTTATGACAGAAAAGAAAATCAGACAGAGGAAAGAGCTGGAGAGAAACTGACAAGCCACCTCCTCCAGTAAATGTAATTATATGGCACAGAATCACTGAGTGAGCTGCTCCTTGATCAGCTTTAGGCCACACAAACACACACATACACACACACACACACACACACACAAACACACACACACACGCACACACATACACCCACACACATACACCCACGCACACACGCGCACACATGCACACACACACACACACACACATGTGACATTGACCTTGTTCTTGGACATCAGGGCAGAATAGAGGAGCAGTGACTTTGTTGAAAAAGACTGTTTGTTGTGAAGTCTCTGCATTAAATCTAGCAAATCTGTGAGTGGTCTATTTTCTGGGTAAGTGATTCATGCAGTCATGCTTTTTAATTCTGTTCCCGTACTTATTGGTTGTGTGTTTTTGTGTGTGTGTGTGAGGGGGGGGGGGTTCACAAATGGATGGGGGCTTTTGCCCTAAAGAGCAGACAGGCTACTCTCACACACAGAAAACCTCATTTAGCTAACAGCTTTCATTTCCCTAATTAAACCCAAGATGCTGTACACCCTGGTTTTCTGTCTCCATCTCTCTCTCTCTCTCTCTCTCTCTCTCTTTCTCTCTCTCTCTACATCTTCTAACCTCCCTTGCCCCACCATGCTTTCCACCTCCCATGCTGCATCTGCGCACACTTCCCTCTCCCTCCAACTGTCTGTCTAAATTTATTAATCAAGCTGTCAATCTAAAGGAATATAAAAACACAGAGCAGAAATCCTGTGCAGAATGTGTGCATTTGACCTACGATGTCTGACTAAAACAGGTTACCAGGCAAGCTTGGAGTCAATCCCCACCCTGTGTGAGATCCACTACTTGTGTTTGCATCGCAGCTGGGTTGTTGCCAACTGATTTACCCCCCATCCCTCACCTCTGCTGAGGAGGAAATGGAACAAACAGCCCAAAACCTTTTTCCACTAATCCCTAACAATGGACTCTGCTGTTTTATTGTGGAAGGGATTCAGGCTGTGGCTCTGAATCGTTGTTCTGAGCCCAGGTGAGACTGGAGACACTCACTTCAAGCATTTCATTAGCTTCATTCCACACAAATGATCCATGACTGTGGGTGTTTTTGTCCAGGTTATTCAAGTTACACAGACATTTTAATCTGCCACAGGGAAGTTTATTAAGTGCATGAAATGAATCCATCATATTTCATACATATGTGTGTGGATAAATATAATATATGATGGATCACCTGGACTCCGGCTTTGAACAAAGGATGTATTATAATGCAATTTCTTTATCTTCCAGTATAGGAGATGTAGCTTTGTGCATAAAGTCAATCCCCAATAGCTTGTCTAAGATGATACTTTTCTGTGGGTCACATAAGACCACAAAATACTGAATGTAGAAGGTCACTTTACATTAAGGCTTTCAACAAAAGGTCTGCTGTAACCTTGCAGATGCGGGCAAATGAACCGGCTCCTCTTTTAGAGAAAATTACAACTTTAAATTCACAATACTTTTGGACTGTAACAGCCTTCAACCTGATTAGCTTGTCTCCCATTCAGCAGATTGAACACACTAGTTTTTTGTAACATGACAGCAGAAGGTGTGTGAACAGCACAAATATGAATATGAATTGAGTGTCATATCCCGCTACATGTGTTGGTCTTCAATAATCAGGGACAGCTTCATTAATCATGCTATGAAAGGTGATGAGATTCATACCACCGCTTGTTCAACGATTAAAGGCAGCAGTGGTGTGAAACAGTGGGGATGTAGCTCAGTGGTAGAGTGCATGCTTTGCATGTATGAGGCCCTGGGTTCAATCCCCAGCATCTCCACCTCTTATCTACAATGTAAAGTCCACCTTTGGCTCACACAATACTATCAGATACATTATGTTAAAGTCTGTTTTACTAAGAAATATTAACCAAACATCTTTCCACTTCCCACATAAAGAATGAATGGGAAACAATCAGATGCTTTATCAAAGAAAATGACAACATGAAATCCACATGAATTTGTGTCTGCAGTAACCTTCATCACGGTTAGCTCACCCCAGTGGTTTCTTTTTATACAACAGATGCACTGTGGTTTGATAAATGTAATATGAAGCACAGGTTTAATGTAATATAATTTCATGATAATCTTTGGTTGCATCACCTGTTTGTATCTTCATCATTCCCGATCTTCTCTTTGTCCCCACAAGCCCTTTCCTTCAGCAAACACACAAAATGAAGGCGGTGAGGAGAAGGGGGTTGAGACTGAAGAAAGACGGAGAAGCAGAGAGCATGGAGTGGGGGTGGAACACGGAGCAGTAAATGTGTTAAGAACAGGGGATGTAGCTCAGTGGTAGAGCGCATGCTTCGCATGTATGAGGTCCTGGGTTCAATCCCCAGCATCTCCAGCAACAGGAAGGGAGGCAACATGTTCTCCTGTAATTGGGAGCCTTTAGACTGTTGTGATTTGCTCCCAAGAGAAACAACAAGTAAATGTTTATTTGTCATGTAAATATGTTTAATGTTACTCAGGGAATGACGTGTAACCAAGCATGTGATAGAGTTGTGTTTCTTCTTCTCTCGCCGCTGAGATAAAAAACAAGGAATGAAAGAAAAAGAAAAAAAGCAATACGGGTGAGAGGATGGATTGGGCAGCAGTGAAAATTGCACAACTCCTCCCAGAGGTTTCCCCAAAGTCAGTGAACAATGATTTGCCCACAAACTTGTCAGCAAGTGGAAAATCAAGGCTAACATCGTTTAGTTTGAATTTAGCAGTAGGCAAAAGCATTCACCAGAGTGGCAGCCTCCCACCACATCGAAGGTGAATGAATTGAAAAGAACCTGAAGGGTCATTTTCAGCTGCTTTTATAACTGAAATAGTTTAGGATATAATAGATTTTATCAGGCCTAAATGTCTCCCTGCTGTCCTCCAACCATTTTTTTCCATAATAGATACACACTGTGGAATTATAGATACGGTGATAAGAAAAGCAAGACTTTTGTTTAATGTCATTTTATCCTAAACTTTGCTCATTGTGTCCTTCAGTCTCCCTCCTCATATTTGTGTCCGTAAGCCCTTAAGCAAGCAGAGCACAGGGGACAAGATGAGTGAAAAGAAGAAATGAACAAAAAGAAGTGAAGGAGTAGCTTTTGTTCTCAGGCCATCACAAGAAAAAAACAAGACCAATAAGAATCTGAAATCAATTCTGTATTTTTTTTTTTTTTTTTTTTTATCTCTGTAAAGAGAAAACTAATCCCATGATTATTAACTGCACTTTGGCTTTCACTCCCATGAATCCCTTCAGGCTGTATTACAGTTATGTCACATGCATGTCATATTGGATATTGTAGCATAATTAAGAGCAACCAAAAAATCCTGAAATCAGCCCTGTGTCATCTTTAAAAATTTAAATTCATGGATTAAAACTTCTCCCAGGATTCCCAAGGTGTAGCAATAATCTGTCAACCTTTAACTTCTTCCAATGTGGCACGAACACAACATGACTGACGCTTCCAGGAAACACAAATATTATACCACCAATATAAATAATGCACCTGCTGAGGTGGTGCAACACAATGCTTGGCGGAGGAAATAAAGGCGTCTCGCATCATCACATGCACTGCCCTGTGCATGTTGTCAGTGTTAAGGTGTCTGTCAAACATTAGCACATGATTGCAGGCACCTCTCCCATACAGCCATGGGAGGAAACTGTGTGTGCCATCTATGCCGGTGCTGTGAATTGAAAATGTTCAAACAGGGTGAAACGATCAATAATTTACATGCCACATACAAACATACAATCTAGATATAAGCAAACACACACATGAACGCACACAGACTCACACAGACTCACACACACGCGCACACACACACACACACACACACACACACCATATCTTATTAAAAAAGTCTTGTCTAATCAAAGGGATCATTTCAGCTATAATAAGCCTGCACGTCCGTGGTGTAGCCATTCTTTATTGTAAGCTGAAATATAATCATTAGCCTTATCCTTCTTAGGATCACAAAGTGCTTTGTAAGACACACATGCTGCTATTGGCCAAGGGCTGACCACTTAAACCGAACGCTGCTAAATCGAATCATCCAACGCAGTGTTTCCCAAGTCGCATTGAAAAACTGTGTGAGTGGCTCAAGTAATTTTATTAGGTATCAATTACAATTTGATTTATAGAATTTATATATGTCCACATATTTTGTTTTGTTTTGCATGTGTTACAACGAAGAGTGTGTAAGAATAAGTTAGCCAGTGAGCACAGGAGCAAAGAGAAAAGAGAAAATATTACAATATTACATTACAATTGATTGAGAGAATATTTCCAGATGAGTCATTCAGGTTCTGGAGCGCAGAGTAACAGCAGATACACTCACAAAGCTAAAGGTTTTAAGATGCACACTCACGCTGTTGTGACTCTGATGAAAGAAGAGTGTTACTTATCCAGTATCAGCCTCCTTATGGTAAAGAAAGGTAAAATGTTATTACCCAGTGTTGCTCTAACCTAATTCCTTATGTGTGACATTCTGGTAGACTGATTCCACAGCAGATGGTGCTATCAATTATTGAGCCCATGAAGACAACTCTGCCCTCAATCAGATTAAGTAGATTATGCCAAAATCAGCTCCCTTATGGTTTAGACTCTGTTTCTTAGATCAACAAACAACATCAAGTTGCACACCCCCAACACCACCTCCTTAGCCCTCTTTTAACCCGTCTTAAACACTTTTTCTCTCTTGTGACTGAAATCTATCTGTCTAATTATCTATCTATCTATCTATCTATCTATCTATCTATCTATCTATCTATCTATCTATCTATCTATCTATCTATCTATCTATCTATCTATCTATCTGTCTATCTATCTATCTATCTATCTATCTATCTATCTATCTATCTATCTATCTATCTATCTGTCTAATTATCTATCTATCTATCTATCTATATAAAGTGTCTCTTCTCACGAGTCTTAAAGCGTCACATCCCCTGGGTGTATTTGTGTGTATGTTAATGTATGCAATTTTCAAATCTGACCTAAATACGTTACACGTTGAGCCTTATCCGACTACATACCATGATGGAGTCACTGCCAACGTATTCGCCGTTCCACCCAACCCAATGTAAATGTCCCCTTAATCCTGTTAACCCACTCTTACTGTGTGGAGATGCTGGGAGAGTAGGAGAGAGCCCGGGGCGAGTACGACATTGTACGCCTCCACCCCGCTGAGATCTAATTGAAGAAACAAGTGCTCAGTACAAAGTGAAGCTCCTTGGCTCGCAGTGACATTAATACATGACTAGTTTGAAGAAAGAAAAAAAAAAACTCTATGATCCACAGCGTATAAATCTGAAAAACAGGATTTTGAATGTGGGGGTGCAGAAGAAGAGGAAGCAAATTTTAACAGCAGCTTACGTTGTGTTTAAGTTGAGGTTCACAGCAGCGTACCTGCTGAATCAGCCAATCTACAAGTACGGTCCAGCAACCAGCAAAATCCTTCAGTCAGCATGACTTTGCTGCTATTTTATTGACATTGAATGAATAAAAAGACTACAAGGTAATAGTCTATGTATTCTTTTGTTGCCTAACTACTTTCAATATAGCACTTCGGTGGAGAGACTTTTAACCCTCGTTGGTGTCACTTTCAAAGCAAACTTTACGCAGAGTTTATCATTTGTAACTGATGGATTTATTAATAATTAGCAAATATTTAGTTTCTTTTTAATAGTTTATATAGATACAATATTTTTCTCTTTATAGTTCTGATGCATCACCCATGTATCGCTTTTTATTACATTCATCCAGAATATTTCCAGAATGCTTTACCCTTCACAGTGATACTATTTTCTCTGAGGTACACAAGAATTCATTCCACCATTGCTGTTGTGTAGAGGACATGTCAGACTTTCAATGTAGTAGGACACATGTCTTAGCAGCTGTCGTAGCAAGTAAAACTGTTTTACTGGGAGAAAGCTAAGCCACTGTGGGACAATACATCACAAAGAGCTTCGCTCGGGCCCAGCATAGTGCTACATTTCTTGTGTTTAACATTATTTAAGCTAATTGTAGGCTTTTTAAAAAAATATTATAACTATTTCTCAGTACAGTATTTACAAAGCATAAATAGATCATGTTTCATCTCCTTTCCTCTCTATTTCCTCTCAGCTTGAGTTGATGAACAGCGTGTTTCAGTGTGTTTATGTATCCACAAGGTCCCACATGCTTTTCATTGTAACTAAAGCTTTTTGAAAAACAATAATTAACCTCCTCGCAATCCATTCTTGCAGATTTAAACACATAATCACTGTGTGTGTGTGTGTGTATGAGGTGTGGGTCAGTGGATGATAACATGACAAGATGTTTACTGATAGATTTGTAGCATGCGAGACGATTGGGGTCATTGTTCCTTGATGATAAAATCTTCCCCCTGAAAGGATAAGGCAGGTCTATTGTGTGCTAAGCTGTTCTTGACAATTGATTCTCACTGAGCAAGAAAAAGAGTCTTAATTGAAAAGGAGTGAGGAAGTGGATTCACTGGACAACATTACCAGCCGTAGTTAGACAGTCCAGATGCTTTACAGTAAGAATAAACTTAAATTTCAGGGATGAGTTCATTCAAGTTGAATCACAATGGAAGATTTTGCTGATGATTGTTTGCCACAGAAACATGCTTGTGCCCAGCGCTGGGAGATAAACTGCTGTGGGTGGCTGATAGCACAGAGATTTAAACCCTTTACTGTAAATGCTACCACAGCTTTTGACTCTGGCTGGGGCTGCCTCTGTTGGCTTTATCACTCTGCTGCAATGTGGGCCTGAGCAGATTTGGACTATTCCCATTTCAGAGACAAGAGCTGCTTTGCTGAATATGTTCAAGGCCTTTTAGTGTCAAAGCATTTATTGTTTGAGGGAGAGGAATGCTTTGGCTGTACTGCTGTAAAACTGTACTGAGTCCAGCTTCAGTACTGATACTAAGACCAATTTCCTCCCTCCGACTTGTGTTTATATTCTCCCCAGAGCTGAAAACATTTTTATCCAGAACCACTGTACTGTACTGTAGCTCTGTTCATCCTAAATACACCCCTGATACTGCAGTCATGCTAGTGGCATGGCTGAAACTAATGACGTTCCCATCGGCCTCAGCTGTAGTTTGTGTGTAGGGCTAATGCTAATGCTTGTGCTAACATGATAAACCAAAAGGGTAAACTTTAGCATTAAGCTTTGTCATGTTGGCATTGGGCACAGTATGTGCACTG
This sequence comes from Seriola aureovittata, assembly GCF_021018895.1. Lineage (NCBI taxonomy): Eukaryota > Metazoa > Chordata > Actinopteri > Carangiformes > Carangidae > Seriola > Seriola aureovittata. Next base: position 6,264,471 of record NC_079386.1, read on the forward strand.
CCTAGTTTGGCCTTTATTACTATAAATATGACAACACAAATTCCTAAATTACTTTTTCGTATTAAATGTATCTGCCTACAAAAATCAATCAGTTTAGCGAAGCTCAAACCTTTCATACATTCGAATGCACTGCCATCATTTTAACACAGCTGTACACTGACAAGACAGACGACAGCATGTTAAGCCTTCCACACTCATTTGCAGGAAAAAATTACATCGCACTCAGACTGTGTAAGATCACATTGGAATAATTACACAGCAGCCAGTGTTGAAAGGATATGAGATCATGGTTATATGGAGGAAACAGATAATTTCATTCAGATGATTCAGTGGTTGATTACACAGATTATTCTACACTATGGATCGCTGATGAAATCATTCACTCCGCTTATGTGTGACTGTCTGCAGCTGTAATAATCATCAGCCTGACATGTTGAAGACTACATGTTACAATGGTGTCCAGTACAACAAAAATATAGTGTATGTTTTGTTTGACATAAACTGGAATATCATAAGTCACTCACACGGGACGTACGCATGCACAATGCACGTCTAATTAGGTTCTTTTATGTCGTGAGACTATTTCTGGCCCTGTCTCTGTAACATAGAAGCTCATTAACATGAAGTCTTTTTACATTACACACTGAATTATATCTGCAACATACAGTATTTCACCCACATTCACTAAACCTGACAGAACGGCTTCTTAGAAAGATCATGATGTCGCGCCAGTGTCTCCTTTGAAAAAAAGCTTCTTTTATAGTGTATTGCTCTCACCCCAGTGGGGATGTAGCTCAGTGGTAGAGCGCATGCTTTGCATGTATGAGGTCCTGGGTTCAATCCCCAGCATTTCCACCTCTTATCTACAATGTTACCAAGCACTAGTCCTTCCCAGCTTCCTCATGTCCTCCTTTGGCTCACAAATACTAAAAGATACATAAAGTTCAAGGTTGTTTTACTACAAAATATTCACCAAAAATCCTTGCACTTCCTACATAAAGAATGAATGGGAAACATCAAACTCCTTGCAAAGGAAATTGCAGCAACAAATCCACATGAATTTGTGTCTGCAGTAACCTTCATCAGGGTTAGCTCACCCCAGTGGTTTCTTTTTATACAACAGATGCACTGTGGTTTGATAAATGTCTTTACAGTAATATGAAGCACTGGTTTTATGTAATATAATTTCATGATATTCTTTGGTTGCATCACCTGTTTGTATCTTCATCATTCCCCATCTTCTCTTTTTTCCCCACAAGCCCTGTCCTTCAGCAAACACGAGAAATGAAGGAGGTGAGGAGAAGGGGGTTGAGACTGAAGAAAGACGGAGAAGCAGAGAGCATGGAGTGGGGGTGGAAGACGGAGCAGAAATAAAGAGAAGGGGGTAAATTGATTCGTGGCTGGTTATAAGGCCTATGGAAAGGGAAAATGCTTGGATGGACGACAAATGTAATGTTGCTGAGAACACACTTACATCATGACTATTAATAAAGGACATGGTTCAATAATCAGCACATGAATATGGAGTAATGATTTCATCAGGAGGGAGAACGGGTTTGCGGAGGGACAGAGGGAGGGATGAATCCAGCTCGGGCGTCTGCTCTCATGACAACAGCTCCTTCATTTTACGATTCCGCAACTGGGGATGGAAAGAAGAAATTCATAGGGAATTAAAAAGGGAGAGAAGGAATGACAGGTGGACAGGAGGGAGGAGGAAGAGAGTGGCGTCTTTCCCTCCCAAACATCTGCCGGCTGATGAGCAGGAGAGGAGGGGAGAGGAGGGGAGAGGAGGGGAGAGGAGAGGAGAGGAGAGGAGAGGAGAGGAGAGGAGAGGACCCAAAGTTTGAGAACTAAAAATACACATAGCAAAGTGGGGAGAGCAAATAAATCATATATTCTTTAAATACTGTATGAGATTAGAGGAAGGGTTCATCCCTCATGACGAGAGGGATTGGGAGCCCATGTCTCATTCTAGCCAACAGCCCTCTTCCTACTGTATGTGTGCATGAGAGAGAGAGAGAGAGAGAGAGAGAGAGAGAGAGAGAGAGAGAGAGAGAGAGAGAGAGAGAGAGAGAGAGGGAGAGAGAGAGAGAGAGAGGGAGAGAGCTTTGTGGTCCAAAAGCCAGTTTTCAAACTAACAAAAGAGCAGGTATTTGTTAATGATTTTTGAAGGGAAATAATGTTGGTTCCTTGTGTATACGTCTATCCTGTATTGGCTGTTCTCCATCTATAAATGTATTAAAGATTCAATTTCTCCCTAAAGCTGTAAGTTGAAATAAAATGGATTTGAATTGGCTGGATTTTACTTTGTTTTTCTAGCAAAAGGCATCAAATCTGCTGGTGATGATTTATGGAAGTGTATTTGACACAGACCTCCTGTCTACAGCACCTGAGTGCACACAAGAGCCGCACTATATTACCTGCTCTTTCACTGATCACAAAAAACAGTTTATTTTCTTGGTTTCAAACCTGAGTGTGTTTCATTGAGTTTCTTGTAATGTTGTCAAGTGGCGTGTGATCATGTTGTCAGCGTACTCTGGAAATACACAAAGACGAATGCTCGATAACAACTTCTTGTAGCAATGTTTGTGATACAGTCGCTTCTACCACATTGAGATGACAGTTTATCTCCCGTGCGAGCGAGGCTGAAAAGATTTATTTAGACAATGTCACAAAAGATTCTGTTGTTTTTCCTCTGAGTGTAGGAACAGGTAGTTTCTCAGGGGTAAATGTAATCTGACAGACTTGGTTGGTGGTGTTACCCCCCTGGGTAAAAACTAAAGAATATGATCTGCTCAGGAGAAACATGTCAGAAAATATCACATCGCTTTAGTCACTCATTCACTGTTTTGAACAAATCACAGTATTTTTTCTTGTGGCAAGAACTGAGAGGGAATCATCCAGGAATACAGTCATAGGTGCTTTCACACATCCTCTTGATGTTGTCTCACTCCCCTCAGTCAGTCCGTCTATACTTAAGCTTTCTGCACCTGCTTCTGGATGGAGGAGGAAGAAGGTGAAGAAAGGCAAGAGAGTTTTAAAAACTAATTTAAAAAATGATTTGTTTATATTCTTGTAAGTCTAATTTATAAAAAATAATTGATAGTCCTACTTTCACCTCCTGCACCAACAATTAACAGTTCTGTAGACAACTGATGGTGAGAGGCCGGTAGAATATTTTCTAACCCATTTTATATTTCAAATAATTGTCATTCACAGTGATAAATCTGCACTATAGCACATCTCATCAGTGCACTTTAGATAAGAGGAGAGAAAGAAAGTTACCTTATTGTTCTGATACATAACACCCTTTATTCATTATACTAGTCATACACATATACACAGTCATTGCTAAGAGAAAGTGTGTTTTATGTTTCTCCTATTACGTGTAAAGTGGCAGCTAATTTGCTCCTGGGCACCACTCGTTCGATCTCTCTTTCTTCTTCACTCTCTCCATTTCCCTTCATGTCCTCATCCCTTCCTCCATCCCTCCTCTGAACACTCCTGAGCTTCTCCTTTGAGCTCCTTCAGCTCCCTGAAGACAGGCAGACAGGGAGGCAGGTTTTTTGGGGGGGTGGGGGGGTGGGAGGGTTAGTGCTGATGGGGGATGGAAGAGAGGGTGCAAAGAACAGTGTTCCCAGAATGTCAACACCCACACATGTGCACATCAACCTACATACACACACTAGAGAACCGGCTCTATAACCACCATACCCACTGGCACACACACCAACACTCGCACACAACTGCTGCCAGTCTTTCCACCCCAACCCCCCACCCACCCCTCTGAGGCCCCACTGTGGTTTAATTGGTGTAATTATATTTGCATAAGGCCGTCCTGTTTCAGCTAACACACACACACACACACACACACACACACACTCCTGACAAGTTTTAATAGGCAGGATAATTGAATATGTTTCTCCCGCTGGTGCCCTGAAGGGTCTATCCCTACATTTTGAGAAGGATCAGGCCTCCATACGTTTACTTAGACAAACAGGAGCCAATAACTCAACTGTTAATTAGATTTCAAAGGTTAATGGGCTCTAAGGGAGTGTTTGGGGTCATCATTGTACAGATGATTGAGAGAGGTAACAGTCTGCCTGCAAAGAACTCACACACAGAAGACGATAAGCTCCCTGTTAGTATCAGCCCAGTAACAAATGTGTTGCTATTCCTTTTTCCATGCATGAATTCACACTCCCTTGTGAAAAAAAAAAAAAAAAAAAAAAACAATGTTAATGAAAAAGAACAAAAATAATGAGGGGAGGGCTTGAAGTGGAAATCATCCTGACATTTTCCCAAGTGTAATTTTTCTCCCCTCATTATTACCTGGTTACAGCTTAATATGTGAGACTGAATGAACGCTTCTTGTCCAGAACGAGCAACAACAAGAGAAACATAATTAGAAGCTCTAAGCCGAGCAGCTGAAGATGATGATCAAAGTAGCTACAAGTTCAGCCATTTAGTTGTTTTCTACTGTACAGCTGCAGTAATTGGAGGAGGCCTTGAGGTGGTGGATTAAAAAACAGGGTTTATTCAAAGGGTAATTATAGATGATATGTTTTATTTTTATATTTTATGATAAAAACATTGCATCTGTGTTACTTAAATGGTCACATCAAACGTCTCAATCATGACTCCCAACAAATCTGTGGTACATCATTTTAAGGCCTCATGCTAAACTCACTGTAGAGTAATGTAATAAGTGTGAGCACTCAGTGTGGTTAAAGGGTTCTTATGTGAATGTAATCTAATTCACTTTTAAGACTGATAGAAGAAGAAATGCTTACAGAAAACATGTTTTCTTATCTGTTTTAAACTCTCAACATGATCAATGTTGAAGTGATTTTAAAAAGATTTCATATCGAAGAAACTTGATTCCTTAAAATAATTATTATTGGTCCAGCAGAAGAAGAATCCCCTTCCTCAAGGTACACAACCCAGCAGGCACCAGACATCAGTGTAACATCAGAAAGATGATGTCTGCAGTGACTCTAATGTCAGGCAGACGTTAAACGTTAGTTGGAAATGAAAATTGCGTTGTGTGTCCGGCATGAGGCGTGGCTGGTCACTCCCTCTCTCCCGGTCTCTGGCAAACGAGGCACACCTGGGTTCAATCTTCGGCAATCACCTTCACCATAAAAGCCTGGTCATGACTACACTCCTGTGCCAGATAATGTGCCAGATAATGTGTCACCGCCTGTTTTTTTTTTATGTCTTGTATTTGCTTTAAAACCTCTTACATTAAAACTGTTAAAAGACGCCGCCAGTGGCCGAGTCTGCCTCAGTAGGTCCAGAAAAAAAACACACACACACAGCAAGTGCTGCACGCCTGCTGAGGAAGCATGACGTCCAAAAAACACAGAACATTTAGTGAAGTTGGACACAGCTTGTGTCCAGCAGTTAAAAGTGTAAAATATTTACATATTCATCGACTCTGGGTTTTCATTGAAAGGGAAGGAGCAGATGTGACTAAATTGATTTATATCAAAGTAAATGAACCTTTTATGAAAAAAAACATAGTAGACAAATTTTTTTTATTCCAAGCAGAGTTTTTATTTATGTCTTAAAACACGTCTGGAAGAGAACTTTGATAAATCAACAAACCACCAATCTGTTTTCAAAGCCAAGGACAGCTGACAGCTTCTTGGCAGTCTGATACACAGGTTCCCGGACGTCTTGGTTTATGACTCTCTGTGACCGCAGCAAACCCTGTAAAAAAAATGTTACCATGGGAAATTTCACCTGTATTACATTAACTGAGCTTTCAGGCCTGGGAGTGTTAACTCCTCCACCTCATGTAGCTACAGCATTTATCATACAGGTGTTCATCAGTGTTTCAAGTCAGGTCCTGAAGATTATAGATACAGCTCAGCTAAAACCCTCACTAAAGAAACCCCCCTAGACAATAATGCACCAATCAGCTATAGGCTGATATCCAACCTTATTCATTAGTAAGATGAAGATGGTTTCAGTGCAAAAGAATCCTTTCTTATTTACAACAATATCCTGGAGGAATTTCAAAGTCAGTGTTGGAGATCATGTGTCTGAGGAACATGACATCTGCCGTGGAGTTGCTCAAGGGAGCTGCCTTGGTCTATTATTACTCTCACTGTACATGCAGCACCTTGTTGGCATCATCAGAGAGCACAATGTGTGTCTCCACAGTTATGCAGATGACACACAACCGTACATCTCTGCTGAACCAAATGATGGTAACTGTTTGCGATCACCTGCTGCTGGTTAACTGATGTTTCCCAGCAACAGCTGAACAAAGGGAATGTCACATTTTACTTGATCTTATGCATGTATTCCAATTTTTCATTTCATCATTGTTATCATTACTCTGTAAGTTTTATTTTCCATCTTGTGTTACATAAATTTTTATGTCTCATTTCTTGTGAAGCACGCATGTGTGTCAGTGCATGTAATTACTTTATTGTAAAGCTCTTTCAGCTACATTTCTTGTATGAAAGGTGCTATACAAATAAAGTTTATCATTATTATCATTATTATCATTATTATCATTATTACGTGCAACCCCTCGCCAGTGGTTCCATATGTCTATGAGCTATAAGCACTTCAACCTTCTCATAGTGCTTGGTTTAAGAGATTTGTGTAATACATTTGTTCTTTCTCTTTCTTTATTTCTAAATTTATTTAGGGCCCCTCAGGAGGTCCAGACCCCCAGGTTGGATTGGGAACCACTGCCCTAGCAGATACTAATAATGCAGTGCACTCTTCCAGAGTTACACATCCTGCTGGCTCAGAGGCAAGGCATTGTGGGTTCAAATCATGCCAGTATCATTCCCTCTCTCTCTCTCTATCACTGCTGTCCTACATTACACACTGCACACTGTACTGGCATGTTCTCAGCTTTACAACTGAGTAGTATGGAGACAGTAATAAAGAGGCAAGAAGGTTTCATTACTGAAAGATATTCATAAAAAATGATTTTCTTCATACAAATTACCTTCAAAATGACCCCATCTCTCCAACAATACAGTGAAATACCTTTCAGATGATCTCAACAATAAGAGTGAGACACCCAATCTTCTGCACCTCAAAGCTGTTTTCAATGATCTCCAATTCTGAGACACCACCTCTGGCCATGGCAGGGTGACAGCTGCAGTTTTACATAATGCACTGTTGCATTTTTTAGGCTTTTCTTTTTTATTCCCTTTTTTTTGCTCTGTTAACCACATCTCCCTTCCCCCTCTCTCCCTCTCGCTCTTTCATTTATGAACTCACCTCACCTACGCTATCCATCCCTCCCCCCCTCTCCTCCTCCTCTACCTCCTCATTTTCCACACACACCAAACCCCTCGCCTAAATATGAAATCTGATTTTCCTTCTCTCTCTCTCTCTCCCTGTCTATCTCTTTCTCTCTCTCTCTCTCTGTGGATGAGGGTCTCTGGGTCTTTTGTTCATCCACCCGCTCATGTGGCCTCCTCGAGTTGCCACGGCAACCGGGTGTATACATACTGTTGCTCCGGGAGAGAGATCGAGATGGAAAAGGAGAATGGGATGTAGAGAGATGAGAGAGGGAGAGAGAGGTTGAGAGGGATGGTACTGAGTCAGAATCAGGGGAGAGAGACAGAGAGCAAAGAGGACAGAATGTGGTGGAAATATGGAGTGATTAAGAAAAAGAGAGGAAAGGGAAAGAGAGGACAAAGGGATACAGAAATAATAGGACTGAGGAAGATGCAGATATCATTTTCCTTTCTGCTGCAAGAGCAGTATTTTTACCCAGTTCCCATTATTCTCCTCTGAATGAAATGACCCTATAAAACCAAGCACAAAACAAATTTATACATGCAATTCCTATTCCAGTGCTCAGCATTTCTTCACTTTCTGTCTATTTGTTTGGCAAAAGATAATTGAATTCTTCTTTTTTTTCAGAAGCACAGCAAAGTTTTAATCTAATCTCTTGCTCTGGAACTCATCCTGTGTCTTTCATATTAGCGCTTGATTGTAATACAAGAATTTAAAGCTGGCTCCACCGTGGTCACATGTTGCAAAATGATCAGAGCATCAGCAAAATACTTCAAATGGAAAATGTACTGCTTTCAAAAAGGAATTCAAAATGTAGACAAACGCAAGCCAGTGACAGTCCCTTCATTTTCTCAGTCTGCATAGGGACTCATAACTTTTACTATAAAGTTTCTAATTAGGTCACAAAATTACAGAAATCAATTAAGATTGATTACCAAAATATAAGCTAAAACAGCAGCAGAGGGAGGAATTCTTTGATTTTTATTCTATTATTCTGTCTGATTGTTATATTGTCTATTTCTCACTGGATATCACATATAATAAAATGGTATCATAAAACACAAAAGGGAGAACGCTAAAAAAGAAAGAGAGGACAAAATGGAGTGGGCAGGAAAACTTCAAATGACGTTGAATCAGGGAGGAGAGAATCGAAGAAAAGAAAGGACTAAGAAACGGACTGAGAAAGAGAAACAAGGAGAAAGAGACACACAGAGAGACAATAAATATCAGCATCCTTGTCCAGGCAGCATCTTCCTCCACCCAGTTGTCTGTGTTTGCTGTATTAGAGACCCTGTAGGAATCCAAACCCTGCAGACAAGCAACCATCTGCCATCCTGGCTCCGGTCCAACGCTGCTCTCTGCAGCCAAGATGGCGCCCAATCACACACATTCAAATGAATTATATCTGAAACTCACAGTCAAACGAGACATGTTTTATTATAGCAACAAATACAGTGTGGTGAAAGATTCACTAAAGCTAAATTCTGGTTTAGGGAAAATAGACTAGTTACTGCATTTTCTTTGCATGTTAATTCAAAGATCAGCTGGAAAGGTTTGGGCTGTTTAAATTAATGCAGAGATCGCGGCCAACAATGGCAACCAGCTGGAGTTAACACAGAAACATATGAACCGAAAAAATTTAAATACAGACAGAAATTACTACAGCGTATTACTACACTACTACTAAACGTACAGTACTGTATGTACAATAGCAAGGCCTACTGTAATGTTACATACTTAACATGAAAACATTCAAATTCACATGTATGAAATATAACAAGACACATGCTGTACTTACAGAATGTTCTCCATAATAGGAAGAACAGGAAAAAAATTATTCCAACTTGGGAATGTTCGCACTTTATTCCAAGATAAATACTCCCATTACTAGCACTGCAAAGCTAAGTTGTTTTTCCCCCATTCAACTGCTATGCTGTATGCTGTATTAGACTACCATGTCAGATTTTCAGGAAACTAAAAATTCATTTTAGCAAACGGAAATCCTAATGAATGTGAATTGTAGATGCATTCTGAGAAAACGAATGTGTAGTTTAGGGGCAATTATAGCCAGAATTTCAGAAATGGTAGTTGAAATGACTATACTGTAGAAGAAAGCAAGCGACCCAGCAAACATCATTAATAAAGCACCTTACAGAAGTTGTTCACAGGAATACATGAGGTATAGAGGAAGACTAAAGAGTGGCTGGATGGGTTTAAAGCTGATATGAGATGGTTTCAGTGCAGCCAACTTTTTCTCGGTGACAAACGAGGACACGAGGAAAACATTAACACTATCTGACATTACTCTGCAGCTAATAGAGGAACGGGTGCCCAGTGACTGGTTTGGGAAGTTGGTGGCAGCCTGTATGGATGGATGGTGACCTGCTTATATGTAGACTGATGGTGTGTTGCTGAGAGCTGATAAAGGAATGATGAACAGAGGCCGGAAGGAGAGATGGAGAATGAAGATAGAGGATAGTACCATTAACCATGCCAAGTGCACATACATGCACACAGAACTGTGGTAGGATCATGACATGATTTCAAGCTAATGCTGAACCATCCAGACTTACTGGCATCAGTCCACACACACACACACACACACACACACACACACACACACACACACACACACACACACACACACACACACACACACACACACGAGCAGCTCTCCATTGTAATAATCTTTATTCTCTATACATATAGGCCAACCCACATGCTCAGAGGATACCAGAATATAACATCACTCAGCATGAAACTGCACAGAGGTTCATCCCATTATTCAGAAATATCTGTGTTTCTTTGGGTCATGTTATTATTTTTTTTATTCTTTAGCGTCATTACGTTTATAAGTAGAAAGTTTTCTGAAGAAAATATGTCGTCGTTTCTAGGGAGCTGTTCCGAAAGTGAGAGCAACTGAAATGTAGAGTAAGTAAATGACTAAAATGATTTTTTATAGGCAGGTGCTTGAATATTACGATGGTTGCTAAGTGGTTGCTATGGTGTCACTGGCAGTTCGGTAAAAGGGTTGCTATCCTTCCTCTGTTAGAATCAGGACCATTTATAATGAATAGATGTGTGTTTTGGTATTGTGCATCATCTGGACCTGCACAAATGGAGACTATACTGTGTTTATCAGTGGATTTTTGAATTCCCATTATTTGTGTATCTTTATTTCACCTTTATGTGTTTAGATGTCTGGAAAGAATATGGCAACTTTGTTTAAACAGTGTATATCTGGGCGGCTGTGGTTTAGGAGGTAGCGCCAGTTGTCCACTTATCAGAAGGTCAGTGATTCCATCCGTGTCCTTGGGCAAGATACTGAACCCCAAATTGCCCTCAGTGTCTCATGGGTGTGTGACTGTGTGTGTGTGTGTGTGTGTGTGTGTGTCTGTGTGTGGTAGAAGGAAGGCATAGTAAAAGGGCTGGTGAATGTGGCTTGTAGTGTCAAGCGCTTTGAGTGGTCGATAAGCCTAGAAAAGCACTATATAAGTGCAGTCCATTTTAACGATGAGGATGAAGGAGTTGTGCTTGGTTTGCAAATGTAGATTACTCGAAGTAACAAGTGAAAATATTTGCTTATTCAGAAGAACGTAAAGACCTGAATTTGTCTAAAACCTTTATCCCATTTCCCTTCAAAGATACATTATGTACATTTCATTTTAATCAGATGTTATTAATCCTGCATGTTCTCACTGAAGATATTTTACACATCATAATATCTATGGGCCTATCTCTGTCTTTACCAAGTCCGAGGGATTATACGAGCCACATGTTCACTGTCTATATAATTACAGATTACATGTGATTACACAACACACAGACGTGTGGAGCTGTGTAATCATTCTTTTGACATGTGGTGAAAGTCAGCATATTTCAGTTGTTTGTCTTATCACTGACACTGAGACAGATTAATACAGAGTACTTAATCACCTTAATAATTCATGTGTATGTTTGTGTATGTGTGTGTGTGTGTGTGTGTGTGTGTGTGTGTGTGTGTGTGTATAGATGCATTAAAGCTGCAATCCATGCAAAATCAATAACATGTTAAGTGAGGTCAGTCTTGGGTCAAACGCTGGATGTTGACTGTACATCTTGTGTGTGGGCATGCGTGCACAAGTCTAACTATACATACATGTAATTATGTGACGATGTACATCAGTGCAGATTACACATGAGACCATGTGCGCATATAAGTGTTAATATATGACCATGTCTCAGCTGGTGTCATGTGGGCAAAAGCTGAGGGGGCAGTATCGCTCAGAGGGGATTGTCACATATAATAAAGATGCTGTTGATAATGCATGTGTGTGTGTGTGTGTGTGTGTGTGTGTGTGTGTGTGTGTGTGTGTTCTGGAGTGAGGGGTCTATAATCTGTAGGATTAGTGCCTGTGGATTGAGCCTGAGATTAAATTCATCACCGAGTGGGGGCTCCTACAGCAGCAAGAACGATTAAAGTGTGTGTGTGTGTGTGTGTGTGTGTGTGTGTGTGTGTGTGTGTGTGTGGTCCTGTGCTTATAATAATGACAGGGTCCAGCAGGAGACACGAGGACTGGTTGGTACAGAGTTGGTTTAGGTTGTTTGTTCCAGCAAAAAAAAGTGCACAGTGTCAGTGACTTCACCATCTGCAAATACAAAGAAGAAGACGTTATTTTACTTATATGATAAGAGAAGAAGAAGCAGATTTGTTTTTACCAAACAAAATTGTGATAATAATGATAAACAAAAAGTATAACAAAGAATTTCTACCTTACTTTCTAAGTTTCTCCATCCCACTCTGCTAAACACACACACACACACACACACACACACACACACACACACACACACACACACACACACACACACACACACACACACACACACACACAGTCCTTCTTCCGTTTTGACCTTTAAATACACTGTCAGTTTTTTGGGTTTTTTTTTTTTAAATCTTTGTTGAGACACAAACAAAACCTGAAAATGCCTGTAGGCTCCTGTTCACAATGTCACAATCAATGCTTTCTGACATTTTGGGAGGAGGGAGAAGGAAGGGGGTGGGGGCAGGGGGGTGGGGTGGTGTGTGTACAAGAGTGTGTTCGTGCATTTCACTGTGTGTACAAACCACCTACTAGTAGATGGACAGGTGAAGCAATTTTTGTCAAACTGCGGCTCTAAGCAGCACCTGCTGACGTTTATTAAAATACACATTTCATACATGGTGAGATCGCAAGTGAAATACCGCCTTTCTGTCACTTTTCTATTCTCCACCACTGCTCCGTCTGAATAGGAAAATATGTGAAGCGGTCAGGAACAATTTTCAGTATAATTTCTACAAAAACATGGTGGTGGAATTGCCTTTTGTTTTCTTTAATAATGTGGATTATACAAGTATAAATAGTGTGTAAGACCATGTTATAAAGCTGAAGAGCCATCTGATTACACAGAGTACATGCACTGTCTGTACACTGCCAAAATCAATACACATCTGATCTAGCTATCCCAGCTAATGGAGGGCAGTAGCTGAAAGTATTGACAGCATGTGTTCAGTCGCATTAAATCAATACCAGCTACAGAAATGCTTCAAAATGGTCATTTATCAAAAAAAAATAGAAAAGAACAGAATAAAGCAATAGCTGCTCCACTGTCAAACTGATACAAAGGAAGATAATCCTTGGCAAAGAAACATTTTCACAAACATGACCTATTGGAAAATTGAATACGCCTTTTGAATAGTCAATACAGTGTAAAGCACTGCAGAGGCAACGCAGTCAGTATCAACAACGGGTTTCTCCACATCCACACGCACTCATGCACAGCACATGCATTGACAAGCTAAGGCAATTCTGGATAAAGTAAATCTGACCGAGCGTGTCTGAGGTTGTGTGCACCGTTTTGTTGAAACAAACACACACACACACACACACACACACACACACACACACACACACACACACACACACACACACACACACACGAACACGCTCTATTTGTCTAATTTGTGTGCACGCTGACAACCTGTTGCTTCATTTCCTCGTGTGCCTCGACCACACGCTTGCTCCTAATCATAGCTATTGCCAGCCTGATTGAACGTCCGTACGACTGCAGCACTACGAACGCCGCTTCAATCAGCGGTCAACAAGGTCAGCATCCGTGTCATTGGTGGGTTCAGGATGGCAGCTTGTCAACAGTGACAGTGATTGTTGCTCAAAGTGTCAGACCAATGAGGGAGATGGTGAGGGTGATGGCGCCCTCATGATGTGACTGTCTGTGTCTCATACATCTGTTGATTTGACACAAACGTGCCAGCAGAGAGTCAAGTTTATTAATAGTGATTGGATTCATTTCTCTCTTATTGTCTGGTTGTATAATAACGTAAAGCAGGTGCGGTCAAGATAATAATTTCAAAACTTTGACGTGTTTGATGTCGATAGAAAATGAAGATACTCGACAAGGAGCAGCTGATGTTAGCGACTGAGCATTTACTGGGAAATGTTGGTTTTAAAATCTAAGGTTAAGAGATATTCCAAGACAAACACAAACAGACAGAAAATAAGAAGATAACAAACCTCTCTGTTCATACAGCACAGACCTGCCTGCTCTTTGTCCTCAGCTCGCCTCAGGCTGTCCTCAGAGTCCTGGTATGGTGACCAGCTAAAGGTTAGGATTTGCTCTGGGGTTGAGTGCACCAATTAGAAAGAGGTCGAAGTCCAGGGTCCATCTGAGCCAGTTTATATCATGTATTTCCTTCCTGCTCACATTGCATTGCCTCACATGTTATTTTCCAGTGTCCAGCAGCCTCTTATTTGCTTTTCCTGTTACAATGTGAACTGGGCTTGGCAGTATGGTGTTTGACTAATACTGGTTTTTATGAAAGGGTTCCCCATGCTGAAGGTTAGAGGACAGCACACTCTTTGAAAGTTTAATTTAATTTATTACACTGCAGTATTTGTACTTTTTATGCTTTATCTTTGTAACTGCAAAACATATCTGTGCGCTTTTGTCTTTGATGTGAATATATGCACACCCTTACATTACTGTACGTGTACAGTCTGATCGATTTGCTCCAGGCTCTTCTTTTCCCTTGGAGTTAATCAAAAATCAACGATCACATATTTGTATTAAAGCTTGCAAAAACTGTTTGTGATAATATTCAGTATTTCATATTTTTCCACTGATGAAAGATCAAGGCAGAACATTTCTTTAACAGGAAACCTATACAAAGTGAAATTAATAAGTTGATATATATAAAAGAAACTTAAGTTCATTGCCGTTTTTTCAGACCGTAAAAGCCTGTATATATAAACCATATTGTATGTGTCTGCTCTTGGAGGAATCTCTGTAATAGAAGAGTTAGGTCACCAGAGAAGTCAGCGTCTGACATTTACTGAAATACTAGTATAATTGTCTGACTGCAGTAATGGCAACTCAATCTAAATCTGTCTACTTTTTTATGGTTATTGCTTGTCTAGTCTAAGTCAAAGAAAAAAAGAAAAAAAGAACTCATGATCTCACATGATACTGTATGTTTTGTAGCAAGATGCAGTAAAAACAGAGTCCACCAGCTGGAAACTGGATCAAACACTGAACTTTGTCTGACACTGACATACAGTTGTTGCCACTTGCATGAGTTTGCCTCAGATTTATTTGGTTTCGGTGGAAAGTTTTTGACATTTCTAGAGAAGTCACCTTGTTTTTTTTCTAGTCAGTGATGTGTCAGTAAATAGTAGATTAAGGAGCACAACTGAATGAAGGACAAAAGTAATAGGAGTAAAGAGTGAAGCAGATAGTTCAGATAGTAAGAGCGTGCTGTAAAAAAACAAAAACTGACTATATCTTTACACACAGTCTCTGCATTATTATTATTAGACTTAATCTGTTGGCAACATCAAACACCACCTCATACTGTGAAGAATGCACAAAGCTATGCTATGGCTCAAACTATATCCAAACAACATCAAACACACAACAACACAGGCTCTTTTTAATCAGTGCATGTGACACAAATAAGCGTTCTGCAGCAAATGTCAGCTGTCTAGACAGTTGCAGAATCGCACCAAAACACAGTGACACACCACAACGAGTCAGCTGAGACAAACTGATGCCTTCAAGCCGCAATGTCTCATAACAATGGGATTAAAACAGCATTAATACCCATGTTCAAAAACAACTCTTATATCCCTTTCTATAATCCTCCTCCTCGCTTCACCCAAAAAACACTTCCCAAATAATCAGCTTAAGTGATAATACTGGGGCTTTTTATTGAAGTTCACTATTAAACAGCAGTGATTCATTTTCCTTTCATGAAAAAAATACTTCAGTAATTATTATAAATAATCGTAGAAGTCAGAAATTAAATGTCAGATTGTTAATATGAGCTCCCTTCAGTTTGTGCTCGACTGTCCTTGATCCTCCACAAGAAAACGTCTCATTGCTTTTGCATGAATCAGCGGAAACTGAGGCACGCTGACCACACTTTCATTTCATTAGTTCAAACTCTGGCATTATAAATCATCTGAGCCTATTACCTTTTGTTTGCACATTGAAAAGTATCACATTAATCCCTCTCACAGCCCAAATTGTATCTGTCGTGGGCTCAGATTGGATCAATGGCCTTGATTTAAATCACAGCCAGGAGAGTCAATATCTGTAACTAATGCTAATTTAGATGTAAATGACACCATCAAAATAACACATGCACGGTCAAGGTCATGTGAGGATAGAGGGCCGTTGATATGGAAACACGGCAATGGAGGACGAACAGGGGAAACAACAGCACAGGTAATGCAAGTGGTAGTTAAGATGTAGAATAATTTAGCGCAGACTGTTACAATACTGTGACTTTAAAATGAACAGACAAAATAATATGTCCTGTATCCTGCTTTGCTTTGCAGCACAAGGGGGTGAAATAACACCCGTGTTTTTGTTTTGCTTTGGGAATTCATTATCATCGTACTTATCATCACCGCCATCGGCGCCACCGTCACTAAGGGTTTACTACGCAAATACGGTGAGTCATGTTTTCCTGAAGGAGAAGACAAACATTTTCTGGTTCATGGTGACGTGAAGTGTATCAACCAATGTGTTCTGTTTTTAAAAAAAATCAAAAATCAAAAATGGTTACAAGGCAAAGAGTCTGCAGCTACACACAGCTAAGACTGCAGACAGTGACAATGCTAAAATGCTCATGTTTAGCAGGTATAATGTCTACCATGTTCTCCATCAGCATGGTATTGGCATGCGCGAATTGCTAGTATTTGCTAATCAGCTCTTAAAGACAAACTACAGCCGAGGATGATGGGGATGTCATTAGGTTTGCAGCGTTTAGTCAGGGCAAATTATAATATTGTCTTGACATTGGCCAGATGAAAAGTTCAGGAGTTATTACAGTTCATACAATTTAATCCTATCAATCCATCCAATAGTTGTTAACACATTGTATTTCAGTCTGGACTAACGTGGAGGACAGACAGACTGAGAGAGAGACATTGTCATCCCTGACTAAAAATATTACTTTGGAATGTAAACACTGTCTTTTTCTTACCTGCTTAAACTCCATCTGGGCAGAAATTTACATTACCGAGGGAGGAGAGGAATTAAAATATTCACTGTAGTTTAAATCATTGTTTCCGATTGAATCTTAACCCTGGTGAACTTTCTGGATGTGGTCTGAAATAGACACGGACTCTCTGCAGGACTAGAGAGAGGAGAACAGCTCCTGTTCCAGTTCCTGTTGATATTACAGCAGCTCATTTGATGAGCTTTTAAAGGGTTTGGCTCTCTCTTTCATTTTTTCCATTATCATATTGGCCTATATGTTGGTATTGACATGTTTCCATCTATCAGATCACAAAAACATTTTTAACATGTAACCCCAGTCCCATGTAGCTAGGAAATATTGACTGACAAATAATTGGGGTGTTGTAGTACAGTGGGACGGGGCCTGAGTTCGTCTGGAGATGGCGCTCCCTGTGATAAATGTGATATAAAATAACTTGGCGGTGCCTCCAATAACATTTAAGAAGTAACACAAAATGTGGTACTTCCCCTTTAAAATAAACGTTCCCTTTAACCTATTTAATATTTATCCAAAAAGTATCACACTTGTAAGTACAACACAGGATTTAGTGGAAACAACAATAATTATTTATTGCAAAGGTACGAGTTGGATTTCCAAATTAGTCAAATAGTTCACTGTTGACTTTTAAGTAGACCTATGCATTGATAAAAGTATTCAAAACTCTCATTTGGTCTAGAAGGTTTGACACACAAACGATGAACCCAATGAGAAAATGTGAAATCAAAATAAACAAGTAAACTCAAATGTCCACAGCCCACACTCACACACACATTCACGCAGGGCTATTAAATGCAAACAAAACGTTGCAGGCCTGGTCGAAGCTTGTGAGCGTGGAGGCCGAAAACGAATGGCCGTTTCACTAGGTTTTAACCAGCATAAACAAAAAAATAGCACGTGCACAGTGTTAATGGTGTTATCACGAGTCCAGCAACAGTCAGAGAATAAGATGGAAAAGGGGCAAAAGGCAAGGTGCAGTTTCAGCGGCAAGCAAATGGAGCGTGCAGCAACACAGTGCGGTGAGCCACGTTCAAGTACAGCAGCTACAGTCTCCCTCCAAAGGTCCAGGGCTCTCCCGGTCCTCACTCTCTCCCTCTTATGGCAAATGTCCGGTCCTGAATCACATAATTCTTCTTAGTAACTAAGTTACAGGCTTACTCAGGGCGAAAAACCAACAGTAGGTCTTAAACGGATTAGCAATTGCTAACTGCAATGCAGAATTAACCATAGGCAAGTCTATGAGCAGGCTAAGCTAAAGGCTAGCAGCAATTAGCAATTCAGCTCGTCTTTAACACATTACAAATTACACAACAGCACAAAGTATATTAAAACACATGAATTTACCTCTGGCAGCTTCTCAGAGTTCTCACACATAAACCAGGGGACGACTCTCCGTCCGTCTTGGGAGTTAGTAGTATTTTATTTACTTTACAGTGTACAGCTATCCAGCTCGGATGCAGATAACACAGCCTCGGCTGTCGCTAATGTGCTGCGGCACGTCGGTGATGCTAAGCACCTCCTACCTGAACAAGGTGAGGACAGGATTGGCTAAGGCTACATACATTCAAAGATGAGAGATTAAAAAGATGCTCCACTATCCCACAAACAAACGTGGTCTCCCATCTTTTGTGCCGACAATCATATGGATTTTAAAACTAACACCACCCTTTTATCTCTGACTTTTAACTGTATATGAAATGACTTTTTAAACATATTTACCCTTCATGAACTATTATTTATTAGCAACACAAACATGTTAATATCTGTATATGAATGAATGAAAATAATAGCCACAGGGCTACAAACATTTTCACATTTTAACACTAAAGTCAATTTTCACACTCAAGTAGGAGGACGGGCAGCTGTTTCAAAGGAACAGTTAGGGTATTGCAGTTGTAATTATAACCAAGAAGGGGATGAAAAATTATCCACATGACACGCTCGTCGCTGGTTTAAAGTCACTGTCCAGCACAGTTAATGTGCCCCACCTCCACTGGACAAATAAAGGTAGTCGGAACGAGGCTTTGGAGGGACACTGGTACATAATAAACAGCTGATTTACTCTTTCTTGCAATTTCCTCCTCACTTTCTCTGCACAGAAACATTTTCTGAGTTTGAAGTTGCATAAATGTTGCAGAAGAACATTGACAGTACAGGCACAGAGATCAGAGTCTCCTTGTAGAAACATAAGTTTTGGGCAGATGGGACTTACTGTCTGAGAGAAAATAGGTTGAATCAATATAAGATTAACAACAACAAAAAAAAGACATATTGGTCCTGTGGATCTCAAAAACAACACATTGCACATGAAGTGATTTACATACTGAATGATTCTTGTTAGTACAAGAGCCAATCACCTAGCAGCCACTTACCCACACAGTAATTCCCCAGCCGAGGCTGTAGGAGGATGGATGTTGGTACTACGGGGCCTCTGTGATCACTTTAATGGATTAGCTGGAGGGACAATAGCTAACACACACCATATTGCATTTGGAATCAACTAATTCACTCTGTTTGACAACAGTGACTGAATGTGTGTGTGTGTGTGGGTGGGTGGGAGGAGTTGGGGGGCATGGGGGGGGTGTAAATCCTCCAGCCACCAGCAGGGCAAACCTCTCTGACCTTAAAACGCGGGTTTAATCCCCAAGGAGGAGCCCCTGGTGTCCCGACGATACACCCTGCAGCACACCCCACACACACGCAGACACGCAGCTGGCCAGTCATGAGACACACTCCCTATGGCGTGGGAACAAACCCTCTTGACAGCAGGCAGGAGATTGCGAAGGAGGGAGTGTGTATGTGTAACTCTGTGTGTCTGTCTGTCTGTGTGTGTGTGTGTGTGTGTGTGTGTGTGTGTGTGTGTGTGTCTGTGCATTTCTGTCACTTTGTTGCTTGCTCAGTCACCTGCATGCGTTTGATCGCTCATCATTTCTCCTTGTGTGTGTGTGTGTGTGTGAGTGCATGTGTGTATTTCAAAGGGGAGCTCAGAGGACAACAGCTAACAATGATATCACTTCAGCCTCCATAAATCTCTTTCTACCTCCCACAGGGCGAAGAGTGGTGGGAGCGAAAAGAGGAGAACAGGAGTGTCAGGAATGAAAGACAAGGCTGTTTGCGCCTGGTGGGAGTGGGGGGGAGTGAAAGGGAGGGATGAAGGGGAAAAGGAGGACAAGAGAGACTGTGCTGTTGTTGGCACGGAGCGAGTGTGTAAATCAAGGTTGGAAAGGACAGAAGAAAGACTTTATTAAAGAACAGATATCAGAGGGGAAAGAGACTTCCTGTGATCTATATGCTCACCAGGGATCTTTGTTTCCTTCCCTCTTTCTCTGCCTTTATTGTTTTTGCCAGCATCAGAAAAATGTCACCATTGGTCCTTTTTTTTCAATTACGTACTTTGACACTAACTAACCAGTGTTTGTATCCAGTTAAAGTCAATGTTCTTGACTAATTAAAGCAGATCCGTCTACTCTACGTGTATAACCGCTCATGGAAGAAGAAAAAGCTCATTTCAAAGATGAACAAATTTGCCCTCATCCATCTATGGGTAGAGTAAGACATAAAAATCCATCTGTAGGCACAAAAGTGGATGGTTAGATGGTTCAAGTAAAAAAAAAAAAAAAAGCCTACACAATACTAAATAAATAAATGTATTGCCACACTTGTCACACTTGAGGGTTTCTTTTATTTTCTTTTAATCGTGACCACAATATTTCGCTAATATTAAAGCTGCACAACAAACATTTGAAAAAAAAAAAAAGTGTAAACTAACATCATCATCACCTTTGCAGTTCTACAGCTCCACAGACTGTTGTAGCGTCTTTGAGCTCATTGTTTTGTTTTCAGGGCCTCAACCATATTGGTTTGGCTCAGTTTCATCACTCTCATCGACGTGCAGCGGGAAGTTGTTTCGTCAAAAAGCTCTGATAGAACAACTGTACGCTACTTTGTCTTCACCAAATAGCTGATGCTAACAATGTTAGCGACTAGCTGGTGAACATAGTGGAGCATTTAGCTGCTAAAAAGCCGGATGTTTCCCTCAGGAGTTGGCAGAGACCAAAAACAGAGCTAAAAGAAGAGTGAGAGTTTGCCCAGGAACACATCTTCAAATTCATGTTAATATTGTTCCATATCTGCTGGGCGTGTTAATAGGTGAGTGTTTGCAAAGAAAAAAAAAAGTTTGTTTACTTGTTTCTGCTGCCCCCAAGTGGCCAAAAATCAGGGATTGCAAACTTAAGTACAACATTTACTATAAGGATGAGTTCTTCAAACCATTGGTTCTCCCCTTGAGGGTGTTCTTGGGGCATTTGCAGGAAAGAGGGGCATTTATCTTCATAATAATTCCATCCATAAGTAACACAATGACAGCATGTATGACTATGTTGGTCAAGGGTTTCAAACACTTTCTCTAATAAAAAAGATAGAGGACCCTGGGACAAAATCTTATCAAATGGGGATCCTGGTCTAATTTGATTCAGTTCTGGGGTCATTGATGTGAAAAAGTTTGAGAACCACTGCTTTAAACCATCGCCACGATCTTTCCCTAATCTCAACCAAGTGCTTAAACTTAACCAAACCTTATCCATAGAGGCAGCAGAGAACAGCTGTCATTTGTAGCACTGACTTCCTGAAGATAGAGGCATCAGAAAATGATCATATCGGTTGTTTTTGGAAGGGAATGAAGAACAATGCCATTTAGTTTTGGTGGACTTAACTTGATTTCTTTTCGTTTCTCTCTAAGGCTCCTACACTTTATTTTTCTGGAATGAATAGAAAAATGTAGGTGGAAGAATTGAATGAAGAGCCCTTGAGCGAGCTGTCCAGCCCTGATGGTGCAGGTGTGAAAGTCGAGAGATGTGTGAATATTAAGTCCGCTGTCGCTCTGTCCCTTCTTCTTTCGCCTTCCTTTCTTGTCCGTCATTAGTGAAACAGCACACGAAGCTCCCCAGGAAGTGGAAAAATTTAATTTTCTGAGGACAGACCACACTCTCTCATTTCGACATCATTGTCCTTTTTTTCTTTTTCTGCTCTCCACCTTCCCTCTCTCTCTCTCTCTCTCCCTTTCTTGCTCTTGGTCTTTCATGTACAGATCAGAGAAGCCTGCCACTTATCACAGGAGTCTAGAGAGGCTTTCGTATAAAAGCTGGCGTTACATGCCTGATTTAACAGGGCACTCACACAAAGACCCCTCTATCTTTCTGTCTCTCCCGTCTATAGGATATCCCTCCCTCTTCCTTTTTCAAACAGGCTTTCTCCAGACAGAAATAATGTCACTCACTCATGGACTCTCGCTCTCTTTTGCACACACACACTCACACACATATTGCCCTGCCTCAGCTCTTGTTCTCTCACAATGGGATTAGTGGTGTGATTCCTCCACTCCTTTTAAGTGGGCACACCACCGGTCCACTTATGATAGACTCAGCTGAATACTGAAAAGAGTGAAGAGGAGGGGCGGAAAAAGGAAGGGATGAGGAGAAAAAAAAAGAGGAGGAAAAGGGAGAGAAGGAGAGGAGAAGATGAAAGGACATATGGACAGGAGGAGAATGGAATTAAACAAGTAGAAGGAGGAAGGTGGAGATTGAAATGAGTTTGGCGGAGGGCGGTTGATCTTGTTTGTGTGTTTTGATCAAATGTAACTCTGCTGGAAAAAGGAATAAAGGGAGGACAACAAGAAAAACAAAGAAGGACAAGAAAGAGCATAAAAGAGAACTGGCAGCAGAATGGAGGCCTGCCGGAGGTGAGGCAATCACTGCATAACTCTAACAAGCACACACACACACACACACACACACACACACACACACACACACTCACAATTGGACTTGTTGCCAGGGTGACAAGAGGCAGCAGAGGCCCCGCCCTCCCCTGCCGTGTTTCACAGTGATGTCATCGGTTGCCGCCAGCACCGGGCAGGCCCTTCGCCAATAGGACAAAGACACCGGAGGGCGCAGCCTGTCCTTGTCTGCTCTTTATTTCTTTTTACTCTCTCTCTTTCTCTTTTACTTTCATCAGGTGCTCTCTCGCCCGCCCTCTCATTTTCTCTTTTTGACTTATTCAACTCAGCAGCGGGCAGCCGCAGGAATTGAGGCTTTAGGTCTTTCACCGCTGATGAAGAGTGAAGCTGATTATAGCGGCCGGAAGAATATTTCACAGCAGGAGAGACGACAGCGATTATTCCAGTCCAGTAAAGGGAAAGCTATAGATGCAACTTAGTTTGTCTCAGTGGTCTCCTTCCTCTCAGAGCACTTCTCATTTTTCAAAGCAGGTTCCATTTAAACAAGACTGAGAGTCTAAAGCCGCTGGCAGCTCTGTGAGGCCGTCATGCTCAGTGTAAAGGAAAGAAAACTGTTGCATACATGAACCAAAGAACCGGACAAACTCGATGACAGCACCAGATCAGAGGTACCCAACCTTTTCCAACTCATTCCATCGATGTAATCTTTTAGTGTCAATCAGACTCAGTATACAAGGTGCTCCTTCCAGCGATGACATAAAAGTTCCCATCATTGGCTTATCACAGTGTTAGGCCTTTCAACATGAAATGAACAAAAAAAAAAAAAAAACAATGAAATGAATTCAAAGATCATTTTATTTTACAGTTTTGAAACGTGTACTGTTTTGTCAGCCCACTGCCCACATATGTCTGCACCAAGTTGCAACAGGTGAAACAAAAATGTCGACTTCATGGTGGCTGTAGAGAAAAACAGTAATTAAGCTTCATCCTCTGGGAAAGATTTCAATCAACCGATACTCATCCTTCGAGCTAATTGTTGTGAGGTAATGCAGTGCACACTTTTCTAATTACCGTGCTTAAACTGCATTACTAAGCTATCCTAATATAACTTACTGTACAAAAATGAATGCAGACTTTATATTCACTGAGAAGGATTACTCAACAAAAAGAGTGTCACATCTATTTCTGTTTCGTACCGTACAGAAATGGGAAACTGAAATGAGACTGTCCTCATCAGAAACAAACGTAGAAATGCTTAAAACAAACTAGGCATTTTGCAGCTTTTTGTGGTTGTGGGATTAAACAAAATCAATCCAAAGCAGATCTTGAGAACTGGTTGTGCTTGAAGGCGCTGACAAACATCTGTTTTACTGTTCAGAACTGCTACTGATCAGAAAATGTTTTCACAGGTCATTTTGTAAAGCTGTTGTTCAGGTTTAAAACCAATGGCTGCCTGAAACCTAAAGAAAAATACTTTTAAAAAAATGATCTAACACTTGCAAAGACACTGGTATAGTGTTTTGGACACTGCTAAAGAAAAACTATTTGTATTGCAGCTTCCATTGCCGGGCTAACATGTTGCAAAAGTTTGCATCTTACTTTCATCTGACTTGTGAGAAAAGTGCTGCATCACTTTCACCACGGGGGTCTCTCTGACTAAACTCACAGAAGTGTGTTTCCCTCCTGCCTCTGCAGGGATGGATGCCCTTTTCCCTCTACGTTCAGGATTGCGAGTCGCTCGCTATCTCCTGTCAGAGTCTGAAAAGCTCTCTTGTCAGGAGACATTTCCCTTTTACATTCTGATCTCACAAAAAGAAAGAAACAAAATACCAAAGTATTACTTCTGCATGTACTGCACGGAAAGAGGCTGTGTGACTTTGATTGTTTGGAGCAGTTATTTTTTGATGCACAAACGGGGGGTGGAAAGCTGATTTCAGTGGAAATGAACATGCACGGAAACCTCATTACCTAAAGTGCCTCTTCCATTTTCTGTTATCTTTGGAGGTTTGTTCCAACGTGCATGCTCCCGCTTTTCTATAATCCTGATTTATTCTAATATGTTTTTGGCTTAACCTTGTTTTATTTTCAGTCTTATGACTATTTGTCCCCATTTTTACACCATCCAACCATATTCCAGTATATGCCTGATGCTGTGATCTCATTTCATTGTGATGTGTCTCTCCTCTGTGCCACTATCTCGTGTCTCTACCGCGCTTTTGTCAGAGGGGAGAAATACAGACGGTTGTTGTGCTTTATTGTCCCAAAGCTGAAGCCTACAAGGACTCTTCACAGGAGATAAGAACATTCTCCAGACACACACACATACACACACAAGTAGATAAGAAACCATCATTTAGGGTGACCGTCCATTATGCAGCCCGGCGTATGCGTATGCGTGTGTGTGTGTGTGTGTGTGACACTGTGTGCGCCATGTCACTGAATGGAGCCACTGAGGCAAGACTGATTGCTAATTATTGCATTGGATGTTTGCGGCATGTGGAGAGAGGATGAGATAATAATGGGAGCAGACAGCAGAGAGGGCTGTCAAAGGCCTGGACCTGACACACACTCAAAACACACACTCTAAAACGTGGAGGGAAATGTATATATATACATATACTGATAGATTCTGCTCAGTGGGTTATGTCGATAGTTTTTCTCGTGTCTTCTGACCTCTAAAAAAAGAGTGACGCCGTACAGAGAAGTGAAGTGCTGTGTCCTTGAATGGCCTGAATTTAAAAGACAGAAACTTGAACGCGCTCTTCAACAACATGACTCGACAGACACACCTCTTCTGCAAAGCCTCCTGTTGACCCCTTTGACAGCCCTTAGTAACACATTCCTTGTTGCTAAGTGGGGACAGGAAGCAGGTATGACCCCTACAGGACCTTCTTCCTGTTGAAAGTTTAAAAAGTGTTGAGCTGAAGCTGAGTGTCTTTGCTTGCGTCCCTGACAGCTGTTTGTAGCCGTAACAACTAGTGTGGGAAATCTCCAAAGTGACAGCAGGCTAAGGTCAACCTGAAGATACAAAGTGCATGCTGTAAGGAACTGTTATGAAAAGAACTATTTTGACTTGCTGATTTTGTTTTTAGCCTTGAAGTGCTGCTGAAAAGGTTAAAAGGACGTAATCGTGTGGCTTAATATCAGCACAGGATGTTCTCGTTTCATATAAGCTGCCGTGTCTTGGGGAATTTGCATAATAAACCTGAGATAATGGCATGGATAAAAAAAAATAATAACTCAGGATTTTGAGTGGACGGAGGCAGCAATATGGCAGGTCCTGAGGCAGCATCTTAAAATGTCATGCAAATATGAACTGCAAGCCGGCGCGAAAGATACAGCAAGCTAGTGGTGACCGATAGTTAGTCCATTCTTAACCAGACGACCTTTATCGGGCTGAAGAAACAGCAAAGACTGCAGTGGAAACAAGTTCAGGCCTCTGTTGTGTTTCTAGTCGTGCTCTAGTAAAATGTACGTGGTCTGTCTGTGAATACGCTTTCAGTTCAGCTTATAAACCATGTGGACTGTAGAGATTTGGCTGTAGGTGTGTTTCCACTGTAGAGCTAATTTTAATTGAGTTTTGAGGAAAAAGCGGCAAAAGCAGACATGAATTAATGTGAGTGTCCATCCACCACTGTTATGCAAATATTAGGAGTTGGTTCGTTGAGATAAGCAGCTGGTGGGGCTATTTTGTAGCACATTATGATGATGTTATTAGGAACTGCATGACATGATGGAAATGAGGCTTTATGTTTGTTTCATGTAGAGGTTTAGTCTCATTGCTCTCTTCAGAGGCCGTTTAAGTCACATGATTAATGTATGTCATGATTTATTCACTAACTTTGTTTCCATTATAATTTGCCACATTTTGCTTTTATTGATACAAAACCTTTTCCATAAAAGCCAAGAATAAAATCTTATTGCCAACTTTTTCTTTTTTTTTTTTTTAAATTTTCAGATATTTCAGTGCTCATCTGACTTGAAAATTAAAGTTTCACTATCCTGTGTCATGCAACATGGAAATTAAGCCGCCATCTGCGCCAGCGATGTGTCCTCCTTCCTCTGTCGTCGTTTTCACAAGTTTAGATAAAAACATTGGTGTTGCCTTCCCTTCCGCTACGCAGCCAAGATGGGGACCGTTGAGGGAGAGAAGTGTCCATCATTTTCCCCCCAACTTCTGACCGTTTTGAGTGCACCATCCTGGTAGTTGTAGTGCACCGCATGTTGCCGCGCCTGTCAATGTGAACGCAAGTAGCCAAAGCGCATCGAAACACAGCAATTGGGTTCAACTCAACAAGTAGTTTATCGTGGCTAATGTTAGCAAACTTGGGATACTACACATATGGCTGTATGACAGACATTAGTGTCTGTTTGGGGCTAAAACATCAATAAAATACTTATTTTACTCATTTATTATCAAATTGAAAGAAAAATGAGAGAGGGGAGAAGAGGAGAGGCTTTTACTTGGTGAATTAAAGACATGTTTGTTGTATAAGAAAATCGAATGAAACTAAGCACATGGTGAAGAAAAAGAAGCATTTTTCAGAGCTTGAAATCAGTTAGCTGAACTGTAATCATAGACTGTGCACTGAATGAAATTATCCACTTCACCTCATGTTCTCTTTATTCTGGAGGTAAGTGAAGCCAACATCATTATCTTATTTATTCCATTGCCAGCTCTTTAGTGGATGGAGCTGTACTGAGAGCAGACTGCCGTCAAGACAGACACATGTAACATAAAACATGAGCTTTTAAAAGTAAGTGGTGGTAAATGTATGTGTTCGCCAACCAACGCAAATCATTGCACACTGATGAAAGTATGCTGATACAGTGAATCTGACTCCAGTGGATTACATTACTGATTAGAACCTTTTACAGGAAATATGCAGCAAATGACATTTTGAAGTAGCTCTCTCTTCCCCGACTTTATCAGATTATGGTTGGTGGGATGCTCGACTGTGTAACTGAGATAAAAAAGTACTTATGATAATCCCAAAATGCTGAATGTATAAGTTTCCAGTTCCTTGGTCTTTCATGTCAAATAAACAGACTTCAACACTTACAGCTGGTGCAGGAAGTGACAGACTGGATGCAGCCTGTCAGCACGAGGAGAGGTTGATTAATGAAGAGACAGGAAACAGGAGAGACATAAAGTTAAATGAATTAACGTCACTGTTTTTACCAAACAGCATCATAATCAGCCTCACACCCGTGTCATATGATCTCTCATCTCTTCTCCTCCTCCTCCTCTTCACAAACAAACTCAGTTATACTAAAAGAGAATTGTGGCAGAGCAGATGCTCCATGACGCTGAGAAGAACACAGGGTTCATTGAAAGGTGATTTGAACTATCTGTCTTCACTTGACGGGAATCAAAGGCTGCAGACACGAAAACAACATCACATGATGACAGATGTACTGCAGCGTTACGCAGCTGCTGCGATGTTTGAAGCACTTCGGGAAGATCAGAGTTCACTGGAGGTAGCACGACTCAGTGGGGAAGGAAAGGGAAATGATGAACAGTGTCAGGAAGATGGTGAGTATATACTTGTCATTCTTTGCAAAGGTGAAAAAACATTCAACATGTGGTTCACAAACCATGGTGTTCAAGCAAAAGCTACAAGAGGCTGGATTTTCTAACCCACTGCTGGTCCCCAGTGAGACCAGCAGGTTTCATATGCGACTACCATTTGATATGTGTGTCTATTTGTTTCAAGCTAAATGGACCTGCTATTAAAGTGACCTTGTACGGTGAAAACAAGAAGAAACTTTTTCAGATGATATTCACAAGCTCTCAGACCTACAGCATTTAAGTTCAGCCTTGGGCTTCAATTCAACAACTGAGCATTCACTCCTGGTCGGCTTTGTAAACGCTGTTACATGGTTCCTTCAGCTCCTGGTGATTGCTGGTTACTGGATGCAAGTTTAATATGAGTCATACACACGTTACAGGAGTGTGCGATGAAGGATGTGGCCCTTGAATGCATGCAAACAGATTCTCACCTCACATTCAGTAGTGGCGGTTACTGTAGGTCACAGAGCATATCAAGGGAACAAGAGGTCAGACTGAGTCTAAAAGACAAAGATCGAACATACCCGGATGCTGATCATTGAAAAACCACACACACACACACACACACACACACACACACACACAGAAATACACACACTGATCTCCGTGTTCTTGTAATGAAGACAAAGTGGCCCATTAGTTCTCCATTAATGACTGGAACAACTTCACGTCCAATCAAGTGATTTGTTCCATTTTTTATTTTTGGTTTCTATGGCAACAGACCCATTGAACCTCTCAACGCTTGATTAACAGTGAAGAGTCTGCAACGTGATGTACTCCATTATGATGTACTCCACTGTTAATCAAGAGCAAAATGAACACTCTAACGTATTAATAAACACAAAGACACATGCCATGTATTCAATGTTCGGCACTCGGCTCTTTTCTCCGTCTCAGTTTAATTTAAACTCCGTTCAAGCGCTGTTGGGTTTGCTTCAGTGAATGAGAAGTGTAACAGTGCCCTGGGTATGATCTTCATTTGCTCGCTGATACTGTATCATGTCAACACCTTACACAGGTTTCAGATCAGTGTTTATCAGATAGCTCCTAAACTCAAGGAACAAATAGTTGGTGAGAAAACAAGCAATATGATGATATGACATATGAAGTATGAGTCACAATAACAGCCTGACACCAGTCAGAGCTAGAAGATGCACTGATTGTCACTTATAAATTTTTTATTTAACCAGTGTATTTAACTATTAGAAGTACAGTGCAAGTCGACTCCATGTGCAGTGTTTCCAGGTTTGACTGACACCAAATCACCCACACTGTTTTGTCTGTCCAGTGGGATGTGACAATGACAAATGCAACGATGTCTGCACCTAGACAACATATCAGTAATGAGCATTTGGTTTCTCCT
This sequence comes from Seriola aureovittata, assembly GCF_021018895.1. Classification (NCBI taxonomy): domain Eukaryota; kingdom Metazoa; phylum Chordata; class Actinopteri; order Carangiformes; family Carangidae; genus Seriola; species Seriola aureovittata. The sequence continues at coordinate 6,293,977 of NC_079386.1, forward strand.
ATGGTGCTGAGAAGAGAAGTTTGCCACCTTGACATGTTCTGTGGCTGAATACGAGGACAAGTAGAAAAATAAAGCACTAATAAGACGCACCTCTGGTCGTCAGCTGTGAGTTTGGACAAATCCAAAACTATTACTATACTGCAAAATGATTTCTACCCAAACATTTTGTGTAAGATTAAATAGAAATGTCTTCACTTACATGAACAGATGGAAGCTACAATGAGGCTTTCATCACAGAGCTATGAGTTTGGAACTGATACACTTTAAGGAAATAACTTTCAGCCAAGTTGTAATGAACTGAAATGACATTTGGTCTTGTCAGTCATCAGTCTTCTGTTATTACATGCTGAGTAGTCAAACCTCCCCAACCCAGTGTTCATCTTGTTATTAGCCTTGAACGTTTCATTGGGGGAAACGGTCCAAGCACTACATAAGAAAAAAATAGCCATAATGCTGGTGGGACTATACGATTGTAAATATAAAGAAATTATAGCTTTATGATATAAGACAAGATAAGGGTTTTTATAGGAGATCAGTGTGTTTATGAATGTACTTCATGTAAAAGAAAAAACGTTGCTAAGAAGAAAAATCATCAGAATAGTTAAATTACTAACAATATAAATAAGTAGAATATAATAAGAAGACCAATGTGTGGAGAAAGAATAAATCAGTAGCATCATCCTTATCTCTCCACACTCGCTCTCCATATTTTCAGTCTTAACAGCAGGTTATTAAAACTGGCCAATTCGCATCATTACCAAAGAGACTAAGGCATTCAGCTCTATCTATTTTGAGATGGCTAAGCGCCTAGCCTAGTTTTTCTTTGTGGATTGAGCAGTTTTTAGCCCAAAGCAATTAGGCAAACTCACTATCCCTGTCAGCGAATGCATTGAATGCAATCCTACATTGAGAAATTAACCAGTGGGCAGATTTTCTACCTTCCTGTTTCCATTCAACACATCTTTTTCTTCTTCCTTTTACTTCATACCCTTTCTCCTCTTGTGATGAAATGACAGAAAGAGTGATTAACTGCTGAAATCCGCCTGTTGGCCCCCTCATACACACACACACACACACACACATGCACACACACACATACACGCACACAGTGATGCACAAAAAAACTCAAATTCATCATTCATGTTTCATGTGAGGGCCATTGAATAGTGCCGTTTGGAGAGCCCAATTTCCATGACAACAAGTCTGAGGATTAGGGTGAAAAACTGTCATTCCAGAGCAATTGTCAGAGCACCTTGATTCAGAAGAGCACTTAAGAGTGGAGGGAAGGAGCAGAGGACGGGGGTGGAAATGGAGGAATTTGGGTCGGTTGGAAGGATCAAGGAAGAAAGGGAGGAATGGGTAATGATCCTGCTGAAGATCCCTCTACCCCCACATCCTCACTCATTGTAAGTCACCGCGGATGAGAGGTAAACACCTAAAATGTAAATGTACGGCGGTATAGTACGAAGACACAGAGAGAGGGATAGATGAAAAGAAAAAGATGGAGGTGCAGAGGAAGAAAGGAGATAATTACAAAACGTGAGGCATCAAAACAGTCCAACAGCTGCAACAAGACACTAAAAGATGCAGAGAAAACAAATGAAATTACTTTGCACTATGCTTCCTGGTTCCTGCTCCCTCCAGTCTCTCCTGCTTCCCATCATGCAATCAACTCCACAACCTGCTGCAGTACAAAGGACCGGTTCAGCTCACCGTTCTTCGCCAAACTTGATGCTCTGTGTCTGTTTTGGTTTATTTTTATTGGACTTTTCCAGTAATCCTGTTTGTTTCCCTGTGCTCCAGATCCTTCCATCTACAACCCTGCCTCCTGCTCAGCTCCAGCCTAGTCTCACCTGTTTGGATTCCTGTCTGTTTGCCTCACCCGCCTGCCCAGCTTTAGCGGATTCCTGATCCGCGTGCCCAACCTCCGCCATCATCTGCCATACTATCTACAGTCTCTTGCCACCATCGCCATCACCAGCCCTATTCCCCGTAATCTACATCATTTATAATAAAAACACTTGCACCCCACCATTTATGCTCTACCGGCAATTTAGAGTCGCCAATTAACCTACACCTGCATTGTGGGAGGAAGCAAACATGAACATACAAACTCATGAAAACCTCCTCAATTACAGTGAATGGCTTGAAAGAGCCGTTTCCGATATATTTAGAAAAATAAATAAAATTTATTGAAAGATTCATTTTATTAATATGTAAATATTTTTAATTTCAAAAGTTTAATAGCTGGGAGAAAAAAGGTGTTTTCTACTTCACTGAAAAGTCTCAGTGTATATGACCTGGAGGTTTAAAGTTTTCACATCACCACGTTTCCAAAACAGCCATGATGTTACAAAATCATACCTGTGAGTACATGTCTCAGATTAAAGGTGAGCACAGAGACACAGACTCCGCACAGTGAAGTAACAGTAAGCAAAATACATTTTCAGTGATAGGGGACATTAGTTTGATAAGATCATCATCCAACCATTAATTAATGATGAAGCCATTTTTTGTGTTTGGTTGGTTTAACTTTGAACATGGATCTGAGTGAAACACGTGCGGCTTGCACCATAGATGGAAAGAAAACATGGCACTCTGCCTCCAAACATAACGTGACCATGAAGAATTCTCAGCTGCAGAAGTAATTTTAGAGATGCTTCATACACCTGGAGGGATCTGGCGGCAGGTTAAAGAAACACCTTGACATTTTAAATTCTAGTTTTATTTGCTTCACCTAATCTTCCTGTGACAGAAGGACTGCCTCCCACAAATTCCATGTTCACTTTTCAAAGCGTAGCGAGACAAGCGTGTTGCATGTGGCCTCTGCTGTTGCACCCTGTCAGTCGCTCTCTTTTTCTGAAGTTTATAACTAGCTTTATGTATTTTTTGGGACCGCTGCGCAAAAGCCTTTATGTATTAATTTCATTTTTCCATATTCATGAAAATCTGACAGGTTCTCTTAACCTGATCCACATGCTTTGCTGCTGCTTAGAACCGATTTCATTTGTTACGCACAAATCTGCAAACCGCCTGCAAATTTAGCAGACATGCCGCTTGTCATTCAGCACAGTGTCTTCTATGTTGATCGGCTTGGAACAATGTTTGCACGGGTGGATGCAGCCTCCCTCCAATTAGCTGTTCTTGAGCTCCTACAAAAGTTAGCAGCCGTTCATGTTCATCTCAAAAACATCTGCTGTTTTTAAATGGATCTAACAAATAGACGCTTTTTTATTCCGCCGCAACGCCGTGCTAACGGTGTCAGTGTACTGTAACGTTAACTTCAAGTTAAGATATTATTATAATAAAAAAAAAAACTTTTTGCTCCCATGAGAAGTGCATTGACATTTTACAACTCGTGCAGAGTACAGTATATCAGCTCCTTGGCAGTGTTGCAAATTAGGCAACATGCAAACACACACACGCACATGACATGACATGAATCTTTAAATTATGATCAACAGGAGGACCAAGATTCATGAATATGTTAACGAGGACCACCCGCAGGACACTACAGCCTATATATAGATAAACAGACACATGACAGTGACCTGATCATTATACGTCCCAGCGGAGGACAGAGAGCTGACACAGAGGGAGAGCGAGTGGTGACGTCGTTACCGCGATGTACACAGCTCCACTGTCAACCCTTCACCTCATACATACAGGAGTGAGACGAGCAATGGCTGGTCACACAGCTTAACACATGCTCATGCATGTATATCAGCAACTCTACCCTTGATAGAAAATGTAATAACATCAGTGAGATCTACAGTGCTTCCGCTGTAAACATCTTCAGATATATTATTATTATAATTATGTTTCCACCAATGGCTCATTAATGTCCTACTATGAAATTATATGTGCTAATAAAGAGAAAATCTATAACCCAAGGGAGAGACTGTTGTAAACCACAAGCCTCATCATCACCAAGTCATTGGTATTGTTAACTGTAACGACCCCCCATTTTTATTCTGTTAAAGGAAATGAGGGAAACGAATCCCGGCGTGTTAAGGTCATTAGCGTCAAACCCCCACAGATGGCACCACCTATAGTCTCTGCTGCTGCTTGTTCCTTGTCTGAATGTGGAACAACAGCGAGGACTGTTGGAGGGGTTCACGTGACATGCCGACAGATCGGATGAGACCACGTCGTGCTGTAACTGTTACTGTACTGAGCTATACTGTCCATACTGTCCCCCGGCAGAGATAAGCAGGAAGCGCTTACTGGCATCTCAACATCACACATATGGCAAGGGAGCACAAAGAGGGCCAGTGTCCACTTTCGCTCTCATCGACAACTAAAGAGTGCACCATGTTCGAGCCGCATAGTTTCTGAGCTGAAGTCATGTTTTTGTACAGCGGTAACAGATGCTGGCACGGGGCAGGGTTGGATTCACTCATACAGCGCGTGGTCTGAGAAGGGGGTAGACCACGTAGACAGCTGACTAAACATTAACATCTTGGTGCAAGTTTAAAATTGAACGCCTTTTTCCATACACACGCCTTGGGGGTTGTTTTTATGGTCCCATGTTTCTGTCCATCCTACATCAATTTCTCGTAGATAAAAGCAATATATGGGTGGAATTTGTCAGCCATTCTTCATTCATAAATACAGAGAAAGGGCTTAAAAGACACCACATCACCAATCTGCTGATACAGTGGTGATATAACAACTGTTAATTAGATCATAAGACGACCAGGAGATGACCTGACCAGAACAACGTCATCTAACTCGCAGCTTTATCCCTGGAGATGTTGATGTTCGGTTAGAGATGAGTCATCCATGTTTATGAGGACTGTCTCCACAATTTTCCTCAGGAGAACATCACTCCTGTTCATGTGGTACATTAGGAACACTGACTTATTGATGAGGCTGCAGTCACAAGATCATCAGGAGCTTCTGTTGTTTGGTAGACAATCTGTTTCCTCTGCCGTTTTTCTCATGTGGCTTGACGCAAAGGTGCTCGGAGTGAGCTCGCAGATAAGATGAAACAAGCTGAGAAGCTGAGATAACACTGGAAACAGACGTTTTGAGGATGTTACGGTCATGCTCTGCAGGCCGAAAGACTTTCAGCTTGTTGCCGAGCATCAATATAAAGGAGTGGCATCAACCTCCCTGGCAGAAAACCAGCCAAAACTCTCCATCCATCATCTCATTAGAGAGGGAAGTGGCCCCAGGCTTTCAATAACAAATTAGATTGTCGATTGATATGTAATGGATAATTAGATTCAGCAGGGCTTGAATGGTATTAGTTACACACTGAATATGGCAGGTTCAGAGCTGCAGAATTAATTGCTCTTGCAGGAGTCTTTCACCAGCCAAAATTCATCGTACCCAAGAACGAAAGAAAGGCCTGCACAAGAGTGAGAAACATAGGCTCAAACAGGCAATTATGAAAAAATGATTTATGGTTTAAATTAGCTCTTAGCTCTGTGTTTGGTTTCCTCCAATTCTTGAGGGAAATATCTGGTTCTTTATCTGCTAAATGCTAAATGGTGCTGGGCAGTGAGTGTACAGTCATTTTTTCGGTGAAAACAGCTGGAAACTGAGCTGATTAGAGCAGTGTGGGTGAATGACATAAAACCAAAACATGATTGGAAGATGCTATCGAGCTCTGTGGGGAACTGGAGAGTCTGGTGATAATTTCCTGGGAGTTTGTCACCTCAATCGACCCTTTTCACATCGCACAGTGAGTCATTTGATTCATTGCTAATATAAAAATGTTGATGATGGCAGCCTTAAGGGAACCTCGCGTTTCTGACCTCACTGCAGAACCTCGTCATGCTGTCATTACTCTTTAAACCATTTCGTTATGTAAATCTCTAGGAAATGTGCTGTTGTACAGACATGAAAGCACCACCCAGGAGCACTCAGAAAGACTTTAATGGCCTCTGATGAACGAGCACGGCCTATTTGTTACATGAACTCTGGTTCAAGATGGAGATAGCTCTGTCTGTTGTCTGGGAAACATCTGAGCTGAATTATATCAGCACTGACCATTAGACCATTAAGCCATAAAAGGTTCTGCACCCATGCTTTTACTGTAAAGTACACCAGGACAGTCACCTCCCCATTCTCTGCCCTATTCTCCTCTATTATACCCTGTAAACACAAAAAACACACTAAACTGGTTTGGCTCTGTGCTCTGATGTACAAAGCATTTGCCTCACACACACACACACACACACGCACTTTCGTCCAAAAAGCATTCCAATAAAGTTGTTTTCCCACCCGGATTAGTATAAACACTTAAAGTACTAATGCTTACCATTACTAATCTCAAAACACACACACACACACACACACACACACACACACACACACACACACACACACACAAACACACACACACTTCCTAGAGCAACAATTCTCATAATAGTCATCATTACACTATGACCCAAACATCCTTGTGACAATAAGACAGGATTGGCTCTGAGGCTTCATGGGGATAAAACAACAGAGTGGTTTGTCCTTATTTGTTTTCCTGTGCTCAAGCAGATTTAAAATCACTTTGATTGAATATTGTCATTTTTTCAGTGGACACACCTCCACAGAGACCAAAACTTCACCTGCCCTGAGGGTTTCACAGTTGCCACTTGGTATAAAGCTTTGAATGCTCTGATAGAGCGACAGAGTCAGGACGATAATGTAAAGTGACATTTATGAACTTTAGTAGTCGAACTTAAATGTAAGAATTTCAAACAGCAGTGTAGACTGGAGAGCATTTTTACATGTCAGGCAGAACAGCATCCCCGCTCTACATGATGAGAGCTGCTGCTGCTGCTGCTCCATGAAATGATTCAGAACTCTGATCGCTTCCCTCGCTCATCTTCCATGTCCTCAACAATCTAGTTTCAACATTAAAAAAAAAAAGGAAAAAAAAGTCCCTCCTTTCTACAGAACCAAGCCAATATCTGCAGTGGCTGAGTGGAAGTCAGAGCTCTTGTGTAAAGACGGGTGCGTGACAGGTATGCTGTGCTAACACTGTAAACAAGCAGCTTTCACAATCATGTCTGCGTCTACACCAGCTTATTACACATATCACTACAGACTGTTGCTACAATGTGGAAACAAGCCTGTGGTTTTACGCTGAATTCCTGCACAGATTTACTGTAATGGTTATAGTCAACATGTAATAACCAGGGTGGATGTAGGTATTCTTGTTTTCTGCTCTAACCATATGTCGTTTATACAAGCGACTCTGAACACGCCATTCTTGTGAATAGAATGGTCCAACAGTTTTGGTGAATTCACCTATTCACTTCCCTGCCAAGAGTTAAGCAGAAAAGATCAATATCACTTTCATGTCTGTGCAGCAAACACAAAGCTAATGCCAGCAGCTGTTTAGCTCCGCTCAGCACAAAAACTGGAAACAAAGGGGAAACAGCTGGCTATGTTCAAAGGTAACACAATCAACCCACCAGCATCTCCACATGTCACTAATTGGCACATTATATTTTTCGTGTTTAACCCAATGAAAAACCCCAAGTTGTTAAACAAACAAGATATAATGTGTTTATTAGTGAGTGCAGAGCCAAAGCAGATAAAGTGAGTATCACAAATAAAATAGTTCATTAAAAACTCAAGTTGTGAAACTATGTTTGTGCTTGTTATCTACTTCAATCTGACCGTCTCTAACTAAAACTGCCAGAGCGCACTGAGGGGATTTTCTAATTTCATGCCCCTGTTCCCATCTGAGGGAATTAAACGGAAACTTCTCAAGCCAGCAAACAACTCAGTACAACTGACTTAACATTAATTTAACCTCAGTCACACAGTGAATAAAACTAAACCCAAAAGTAAAAGTTGAAATAGCGCAAGAAACACGCTAGACTGAAAAAGCAACTAGTGTGCAAAGTAAGAGCTAAAACTACCAGGCAAACTTTTCCCCAATCCCCCTCAGTAAATCAAAAAGGCACAGCGGATTAGTGCACTGTCGCAAAGCTCCTATTGACCTAGAAGTGTGTGTGTGTTTATCACAACTAAATTAGGAGGCACATGTGTGTATTTTATGACCTGTGTGTACGCATTTGTAGTTGTGCGTCTGTGCGAAAGAGCGATTAAGCTGCAGTCATATCGGTACACCTAATCCCCTTACATGGGGCCTTCATATTTGAGACGGAAAACTCAACATCCGTCTCAGTGGAAGATCCTCATAGTGAAATCTATGCATCCCAGTGTTCGCCTTATTCACAGCATATACATAATGGATAAAATTAGAGCTTTGAGTACTGACAGGCAGGTGGGACGTAGAAGAGGAGGAGTGAGGAGGCACTGAGTGAATGGGGAGTAGAGAGTGTGAGGAGTGTGTGGACATGTTTGTTTAACAGTGTAACTAGGAAGGAAGTAAAGAAAGGAAGGAGAGCAGGGTGGAGGATTGCCAGAGCCTTCACGAAGCCACTGCCCAACCAGCGACATTAATCCTCGATCATGTGGTCACACACACAAACACATAATGTGCTTTTAAATCAGGACTTCCACTGGGAAAATTTAACTGGAAGTGGTTTTGCCAGGTACAGAGAGTTGGCAGAAGTTAGTTTTCCTGTCACAAATACACATACACACACACACACACACACACACACATACACACACACACACACACACGCCTCATCTTATCTCCCATAAGCAGATGTGCATGTTACACATTTCTTCATGTCAATCTCATGCACATTGAGAAAGCAATATGTTTGCACAGTGTGTGTGTGTGTGGGGGGGTACATGTGACTGTGCATCAATCAGCTCTCATTTCACAACCCAGCATTCACCAAAGCCTCTTACATAGACCACAGCACTTTACAAAGCCCCTTCATACACAACACTCACACACACACACACACACACACATCAAAACCCCATCTCATCAACCTTTCATATCTTGATTGTACCTTCATGATGGCTTGCTTTGAAAGTCCCTCTTTCCTTTTCCCTCTCTCTCACACACACACACACACACACACACACACACACACACACACACACACACACACACACTGGCCATTGGAAAGCACTTGAATTGAAAAGGCCAACAACCGGGAGCAAATTTCCATATCACTCTTTCACTATGTCCCTGCACCCTGGCCTCTCATTTATCTTTTTCTCGATTCATCTATAAATAATGAATCGAAATAAACACATGGAGGGAGGGCAGGACAGGATGCAAAAATTTTGAAATAAACTTGGCAAAAACTTTTGGGATTTTTTTTTTTCTATCTGACATAAGAGAGAGGCAGTAGGTTACTTTGAGTTGTGGTGTTTATTTGTTTTATGTGTGTTTATCTTACTGATTTCTCAGATGTAGCAGATGCTCAATACTTTTTGTGAACACTACTAAGTTCTATAAATACTGTTATTGAACATGTGAACTTTGTGGCATTCTGGGTGAACTGCTTTCCAATGAAGTCTAAATTATTTCAAGATGCTATGGGTTTGGTTGATGACATCATAAAATAGTGAGAGAGAAAAAAAACTTGCAGCCCTATTTATTCCACACTCTTTCTAACTAATTCATCAAAGGAACATGGATTTGACAGTGAATTTAGCTTTAAGTTAAAATTTCTGCATGGTAAGTACTTAAAGGTATTGAGTGATACATCTAGCAATAGACAATCTTCGACGGACAAACGCTGCGCAACCAAACGTATTTACCTGTTGCCTCCAGCTAGCGTTAGCCTGCTTAGCTAGGAAACTGTTAGCTTACTACATATTTAGTTAAAAGTTCGTGGTTGTTGTTTTCCTTGTCATATCGTTCTGATACTTTCCAAAATATTGTATATTTACCCCATTTACTGTTCCAGCAGAGGACAACTACAGCTGGAGGAACTTAACCTAGCTAAGGTAATTTGCTTAAATGTCAGTTAAGCTAGCAAAAGTCAGTTATAAATATAAAAGCAACAGAGCTGACACGAATCCATTCTGTATAGTTTTTAGCTTTTACACATATATTCCTTTACCAATTAATGTTTTGTTAAAAGAGTTAAATTCTACAAGATTTACCTTCATTTTATCAAGCTGCTCAACATTTAATCTGTTATTCTCCTAAGCTTTTCCAACATTTATATAACTTATGTTGATGCTTGATGATATGGCCAACATGGCTCATCACACATTTAGTATACACACACATAGACACCCATGTGTGTGCATACTGTATGTATGATGACACCCACGTTTTACTCTAATGTAGAGCTGCATAGTACAGGAAAGTTTTTAATTCACACAGTTTATACCGTTTTCGTCATAGTATGTATGATGTTGAAGCGAAGGAATTGAGCTGAGCTGGCACCAACCCAATACAGGTGTTGCCCTGCAAACAGAGGCTGTATTATTTTTCTATGGGGCTAAATCCTATTGAATGTATTTATGTTTACACAGAGGGTGGTCTAAGAGATGATGCAAGATCAAAGTAGTGAATGTGAAAGACGTGTGATCTTGGTGGTGAGAAGGATAGAGTTCTGCTCAGAAAGTGGGGACTGAGTCAGAGACAGATGAGGAGGGCACAAGATCAAACGACAAACACACACTTTCACACAGTATGCCCTTTATATTGGGTCTTACTAGTAAAATAGCTCTTCTCTGTGAAGATCGGAACAGAGCACGGCTTCAGGACAGTGGATTTCAGAGCCTGGATGATAAAGAGTGCTCAGAGCTCAGATTTCAATAGTACAGGATTAGTTCTGTCAGTTCTTTGAGTCCAGGCTTTCAGGTGTGTCTTATGAGACTTGGTACCTTGGTCGACGTTTAGTTGCGGGCATCAGCAGGCCAATATGATAGTGTTTGTGCCTGTGTGTGTGTGTGTGTGTGTGTGTGTTTAAACCCTGTCACAGACAAATCATGTGAAGCAGGCCCGGTGGCAGATTCATGGCAACATGATGACAGAAAGCTGAAATACTCCATCCGCCTTTAAATTAATTCATCACTCAAATATGAAAGGGAATTTGTAAACAAAATTAGAAATGCACTACCCAGACCATGGACACAGGCAGATTAAAGCTTTTTGCTTGTGTTTATACTATTGCCAGTCTAGTTCCAACCAACCACTGTGAAGAAGCGTCCCTGCTCCAAAGTAGTTGGGTTAGAAGTAAATACACATAAATAGTTATGTTTAGGTATTGGATTAGAGATCTGAGGTATTATGCTTCATGGTTATTAAGTTAAGGGCTGTAAGTAATATTTTTTTCATTTTTATGTCCCAATAACTTATTCTATAATTTTTTTTTAAAGATAGTGAAAGATGCTGTTTGAAGTTTCCACAAGCCCAGTGTGACATCTTCAAATTGCATATTTGTCCAATAATCCAAAATCCAAAGATATTCCATTTACAGTGATATAAAAAATTGTATTATCATATTTGAGAAGCAGTGATTAGCGAATATGTGGTTCAAAAATTATTACTGATTGCTTAATCAACTTAGCATTTCAGTCTGTTATCTGTACATTAGTATACTGGTCTACAGCTATGAATTGTTCCTCAAAGCAACTTTAATGAAATGACAAAAAGCCACCAAAACATGTGTCATAGTCTTGCGGAAACTGAAGCGTAGTCTGTTGCCTTGTTCTCATCCATTCAGGTGGAATGAAATGACTAAAGTAGGGCGTCAATGATGTTGCTAAATAGGGAGTTTCCCTTCAGTAATGATGATGATAGTGTCTAGATGGAGTAATTGGCAATTTGAAGATGTCCCCTCATGCTTTAGGACAATTGATTGATGTGTTAATTGAAAAGATTCAGATTCATAGAAATAATCACAAGTTGCAGTCCTAATATTAGTATTGATACAGCACTGTTAGTAAACCCAGCTCTCTGTATATGCTCCATTTTATCCATATTACTTTTGACAACACTGATTCTCTGTGTTTATCCTGTATCTACAATGTCATCAATATTTCAAATTATTATAATAACATGTTATTATGTAATTATCACATATAACTCAGCTCGTTTAGCACAAAGTGAGAGTCAGCTCTGTGTATTAAACTCTCAGGGAACTTGACCACTTGAGGGAGAATGTTCACCCCAGGATAAAATATGTTGTCCTCTCTGCATATGCATTAGCCAATATGCAGAGAGGACAGTACTGTACAGTGCTCTGTGATGCTCTGGATAACTTCTTGTCCCTGGCCTTAGAACTTTCTGGTCTGCAGATGGTTTCTCTACATCTCTCAGCCAACCCTATCTTTAAGTCATTATTGCACAAAACCTACTTTACTGGTAACAGCCTCAGATGTTAGGAAAATTTATGTTAAAACCAAACTACTTATAACCCAGATTATTACATAATTTTCCATGTTCATCAAACCCTATTTATTCATATTCTATTTATGGTAGAGGTTACTGGAGATGATCAGGACTTTAGCTAATATACTTTTAATAAATATCGTTGACTGCATGATGTGATTATCATTACAGGGCAATGGATAATCATTACATATTCACCTCGATTTGATATTTTGTAAACATCTGAGAATATTTTTGTGCTTGTTTACCTCTAACATCCGGGGTAAAATCTGGCTTCAGATGTTTTCATTATACCTTTCACCATTTTCTTTGTCACTGAGTACCATAGTATTTTCTATTTCCTGTTTTCAGATGTCCATGGACAACAGAAAGAGGCCAGCGGCTTCCTCCAACTCTGGGAACTTTGCTTTCTGTTCCTCGTCATTCCGGCGTCAACCAGCCAGGGTCCTGATCGTGGAGGCACTGCCTCCATGTTGGTCAGAGACCTGCACGGTGATCTGTGATGCTCTGGATAACTTCTTGTCCCTGGCCTGTAGCCTGGATGGACCATGTAGGATACCGCTACTCAGTCTGTACGCCATCAGCCGGCAGCAGGAATGCCTACTGCCATTTGCGGTAAGATAGATGAAGTATTTCTAAAAAGGAATTTGTCTTTTCTATTAGTGTTTTTTCTTGCACCTTCTCTCTCACCCCTCTTCCTTTTGTTGTTTTCCGTCACCCACATTATCTCTCACTTTTATCCCTTTTTTCTCTTCTTCCCCTCTCTATTTTTAGCAGGTTCGTGGTAACTTGGCCAGGCTGCACTCCTGCGTGGAGGAGCTGAGGTCTATTCCAGGTGAAGGCTGTGTCAGGGGAGCAGCCAGAGGAGGCGAGCTGCTGCGTCAGGCAGTGCTGGACAGTCTACAACAGTTTAAACAGTACATCAGGCATACCAGCACTGGAAACCAGGCCAACAGCAACAACACATCTGTGGAGGTGAGCATAGATTGACCTTGTTTGTGCACAAATAGCACAATGAAAACATTCAGTTCCAATGTTATTCTCATTAAAATCATGGCTAAAAGAAAGATATTTGTCTTGGTGAGTTATTTGCTGTGTGGCTTTTAATTGTGCTGGTGCTTATAGAAGCAACAGCACATGCTACAACTCAAGCACAGAAGTACAGTCTTGTGAATGATGCTGATGAGTTTTTTAAAGACATGCGTCTCAGGTTGACTATAAACGGTTGTGAAAGTTAGTCTATCATAGGCTGGCATAATTCTTCAAACAAAATTAAAGCTGGTGTGTTTTAGGAGGCTTTTAAACCATTGTTCATTAGAGTACTGAGAGTAATTGTCATTCACTCACTGTGACTCAATGTCTGGTCATTTATTGTCACAAAGCTTTACTTAATGTTAAAGTGTTAAAGTGCTGCTTGATCAGTTGCTACATGGAAATACAGTTAACATGTTAACAAAGCAAACAGTACCTCCTGGGCTGTGAATAACATAAATACAGTTGAATGCTGTGTGATTGGCTATATTGAAATTGAAAATGTTAGATCCCTGAAAGGATTAGGCAAAAAAAGTTGTTTCCGTAAGTTTACTAATGTACATAAACAAAAGCTCAGTTTTCCTCATCCACAGTATGTGAGGTCATAACATTACAGAACAGTAATCGCACTGAGCTCCAAACTGTCCTGAAACAACAGAGGCATGTCTGTCTCTAGGACAGTAAAACTGCATCGGCCTGAACATGGAATTAGATAACAATAGCTCACAGTACAGAAACCGCTTTGTCAGTTTTGCACATCTTTATTGATTATGAAGTAATTTCCTCCAAATATCTGGCTGTTTTTTATCTCTTTATATCCACCTCTTCAGCTGCAGCATGCTCAGACTGAATAGATCCCTTTTAATATTCAAGCTTTGTACTTCATGCTAATGTAGTGAAGAGGCTCCACTTATACCTGTTAAATAGCTCTCTTCAGGTACAATTTACTGTATTTAGCAACTACAAAAAACATAGTGAATTATGAATCTCATTAGCATGTTGTTAAAAGCTTTAACAGTCCATTATAGTGGCTGACAACTCTTCACATATCAGACAGTCCAATTAAAACCAGTTCATGTACATTTTCAAATGTGTCTTTCTCATCTGCTGCGGAGCCACCTGTTTAGAAAGAGCTGCAAAACTGACATGAGATAAGCTTCAGAAGTTCTTAGTGCCTTCCTGCTAGAATATCCATTCAGCTATCACTTCTAACACGCAAATCCATTGAGTGTACAAAATTTTTAAACAATTGCAAATCCTAGTGTAATCTGTCTCCACTCACTTATGCACATCGCTTCATTATGATTGAAGTGGATAGAATTGTTGATATCAATAAAAGATCATAGCTGCAACTTGGATGCAGCACATTTTATGGAACTATTAATTCTTATTCATGTTATGTAACTCAAAGCCAGCTTTAGGCTAATACTCCAGTTCCGGGCTCAAAACCTGAGACTCAGATACAACATTTTTGATGTCAGCAAATTACAGTTAAGAGGAAGAGGAATATTAGCTGACATTATTGAAAGTGTCTCATTTGTTAAATTTAAGTGTTGGACATATGGGGAGCCAGTTGAGACAGGAGCCAGTCACTGCCCTTCTTGTTGAATTTGAACAACTTGTCCTCTGGATACAAGGCTCTGGGTCGTTGATGAGGATTTCTCAAATCCAGCCAGCTTTATTGGGGAGCTCTGGACAGATGATTACACTAAGACCCACTGTTTCCGACAGCAGCAGATATGAATAGCACTATTAGGAGGCAGAGCGACATTAAGCAGAGACATGACACTGTGTGTGTGTCTGTGTGTCTGTGTGTGTGTGTGTTGCTGATCCACTTGTACAGTACACATTTTCATTCATGGACGTTTTCGAAAGTTCACGTGTGTGTGTGTGTGTGTGTATGTGTGTGTGTGTGTGTGTCCTCCTTGATGATGTGCATCAGGCGTCAGCAACAGATTCTACTTTTGGCTAAACAGCAGGAAGCAGAGAGCAGATCCCATCAATAATCACATTATAATCATCATTTACTGCTACTGTTAATGTGATTCAGTCGGGTGCTTAACATCAGCCTAACATTAGTTTATCTGTTTCCTATGCAAACTATTTTCATCTCTCATCATCAGGAAGATGTTGTCTTTTGTGTAAATGTTCTGCAGAAATCTTAATTATCAGAAAATTAATGGATTACTAAAAATAACATTTTGCAGTCCATAACCAGCTGTGTTGTTCATTTGTGTCATGACAGTGAGATGACGATGATGACGATGGCTCCAGATACAGAAAGCTTTAAAATTACAGATCATACAGCAAAAGGGCAGTTAAAGCCGAGTTTTTTCTCATTAAGTGGGTCAGTGTAGATTTGTGTCATTGTTACATATGTGCGTGCCACTTTTCTGTTAGGGTGGGAGTTTGCTTTACTGCGACTAAGACAACATTTCTGGCACTGTCTACTTAATTTAGTGACTGTAATTCACTGTATGTCATGGCCCCAAACTCAGAAACATTACAGTCAGAGCCCAGGAATGCTTTGTTGTGGTGATTTTGTGTTCTGCACTTCTGTAGATGTGACAACTTGTAAAACAAACTTTCATGACGCCAGCTGGAACAATTCAAAAGTACGCTTCTGGGGAATAGTTGTGGGGAGGGACATCAATGTGGCCTGATAACAATACAATTAAAAGTGACAGAGGTTGTTAAGTGTGGTTGTGGAAGAGCAGCAGTGTTGGTTTGCGTCAAAGTAGTGGGATGGAGAACACTTAAGATAGTGGAATATGAATGTTGGTGTGGCCCCAGTGAAACATTAAGCTGTGTTGCAGTAATCTTAGGGCCTAATGAAAGCGATCAATCAGTCAGTCGATAAAACACAAGCCACCTTTACAGCTACCGGCCTAAATGCTGAAGTTTCACAGCTTCTACTGCCTCAGGGCGGTCAAGATTTCCCTGTGTGGAAGCTCCACTTACATTGAACCTTGTGCTCCTCTAGATGGATTCATCCATTCTGCACGGGGATGTCACTGTAAACTATTTGTATTCTAGTCCTTTTTGTTTCCTGTTTACTGGGGCATTTTTGCATTTCCTCACTATATTCCCAGGTTACTGTGGTGACCAGCCAGCCAGGGAAGGGCATTGTCCATCATTTAGAGACAGGTCTCAAAGATGCTGACCTGGTGCCACTAAAGCGGCTCCTGGTTGTACAGATCGGCACTGCAGGAGACTGGGGCCAGGACACTCCCTCACCTGAAGCCACATACGCTGAGACTGAAGGTAGGAGACAGACATACATAACATGCAGACACAAACATACACAGTTAGCACAGTTACTGTTCATGTAAGCCTGGGACATAAACACACCCACGCTGCTGTCAGTACAGGAGGATTAATGCACACAGTCAAACAACTTGAAGGAGGTCTGTTATCTATTTCCTGAGCAGACTTTCCTCCCCCCTCCTCTGTGTTTTCTTAATCATCTTCAGTTGAGTTGTGTAGCGTTGACCCATTTATTACACTGTGTTTTTTCTGTTTGCCACATATCTGCACTCAACGCTCAACACTGGAGACATGTCACAATTTATAGAACTTGGCTCTAATCCAAACATTTGCCAATCCCCTCAGAGAGCCTCATTTCAAAATGATATGTCATTACATGAAGGTTCAAGTGGTGTTGCCTGGGTAAGTAGAGAGTGCAGTGTGGATTGGATAGAAATGAAGGGGAGTTAAAAGAGAGAAATGGAAAGTGAGAAAGAAACTAAGACAAACATACAGGGAGGAGAGAGAAGAAAAAAACAAGTTTAAGAGAGAGGGGTGTGGTAAACTCAAGCAGTAAAGTCTCGCTCATAAAAATATTTATGCTCCATCTAAAATATTTATTCCATGGTGATTAATAGTTACTGTATCAGTGGAGAAGATGACTTGTTTTCTCACAAGCGTTTGAGACCTTGGAAACACGATGCTAATGATGTTGCGAGTTTTAACTCACTTGACAAGATTATGTCAGATATATAATCCTTCCTGCAACCTTGTTTATTGTCATAACCCCCCCCCCCCCTTTGTTATTTCTACATCATATCTAAGGTGAAATGTGAGATTTCTCCCTGTTGTCCTCAGTAAACGGAGGCCCTGTTTCACTTTGGGAATATTTCTTGGTTTATAGTGGCCTTTCAAAAACAGAGCTACTCGGTCGTGGTAAAATAAATGTGCTATAAAATGGGTTGCCGCTTGTGAATTATCAGTATCAAATATCAGTCCACGCTAGCCGCAGAGCTATCAGTGACCACAATGGAAATAAGACCTTGCCATTGTAGTGCTATCCTGTTTTCTATGGTCAAATAAACTAAACTAAACTAAAGCAGAGGCGATAGATAAAGAATGAGCGGAGGACCTTTTTGTATTGTTTAAAACAAAGGATATTCAATTTAATGTCACATGACACCTTAAGGAGTCCCGAGGCAAATCTAATCGGTCACCAGATTAAAGGAATAAGAAAGGAAAAAATCTTTGTTCCACAAAAGGAATATGCAAAATAATCCCACTTCTATCTCCACCCGCCTCTCAGCTGCTGCAGCTCCAACTGTACTCATAAAACACACAAACCTCTATTTTTTTGTGTTTTGCTAGCTACTGTACGCTACATAATGGCAGGCGATATGTTGTTATTCGGGCATTCATGTTCAAACTGGAAAAACTTGTTTCACCAAATGGGTAGCCCTTGATGCCCATGAGGCGTGAGCATGCTGTGTGTGTGTGTGTGTGTGTGTGTGTGTGTGTGTGTGTGTGTGTGTGTGTGTGTGGTGTGTGTGTGTGTGTGTGTGTGTGTGTGTGTGTACAGTCTGACAGTAAAAATGTATCTAGCGTGAACTCTACAGGAATTACAAAGTATGTGTCTGTGCAGCAGTGACTCTAGGACAAGTAGTCCAAGTCCTTTGTATATATTATATTCATCGATCAGTATGAGTGGTGTTTATTCCCGTCTCTCTCCGGTGTTTAATATAAAAGCAGTCGTTCAACAAAGCGATGTTTGGAATGGAGCCTTGGCGACATGGTTTTATAGTGACCGCAGTTTGACGATAGTGAGATTGACACCATTTTAGCTGCTGTGATGCCAGTGGGACCAGATCTCTGCTTTCTTCCACAGAGTTGTTTTCTCAGAAGTGTTTATAGTTTCAGTGCTTGAAACACAATCATCACTCTAACGCTTTGATACTACGGCCTACACCCTCTTAATTATGTCAACACTCGTGGTTGAATACACCATCTATGTCCCACATAAAGCTGTTTTATTAAAATGTCTTTCCACCGTGGAGAAAACTGGATTGTTGCTGCCATAACATCTCTACACAGAGTGCTATTGATTCTACTAGTGTTTGTGTTGCTTAAGCTCAGATCTTCTCTACTGTGTTGGCGTTCAAAAATGATGGATGTTTTCATACCTGCTGTGTAACAGAATTGTCAGTCTGAATGTGAATCTTTCTGAGTTTTCTGTCACCATCAGTTTTCTCATAAATACAAAATGTTACAACTGAGAGACTTCGATACACGACAGATAATATAACAGCTTTTCCTGTTTCTTCTTCTTCTTTTGTTTAATGTGATACCAATTTGCTGTAGAAATCACTTGTTTGAAAAAGGTACCTTCAGATACCTCCATAAATATGGGCCCACAGAGTCATTTTGTATGAAAACCAGTGTCCTGAATGTACTTTGTATGATATTTCAGTCTGTGACATTATTCACAGTAAAGCCCCCAACATTTCTGATGAGGCTCTATAAGAATCAGCAAACACAGGAAAGGGAATGGGGTCAGAACTGCATCCAAGAGCTACAGTGACCTCAGAGTTCATCTGGCAGTAAAAGTGAAGCAGGCTTAAATCAAAGATAAGAAGTTTAACTGTCTAGCCAATATGGATTCTACTCAGACTTACTGGATGTTCAAGAAAGGTTCTAAATTGTGTTTAAAAGTAGTTCAGGCACTTCTACTGAAACCCGAGTGAAAGTTCAACTGGGTTGTTTACTGTGGTAGAAAAAACACCTGCCGTTAGAGTATAACCAACAAGGGAGGATGCAGAGACGTTCATAAATGACTGCACAGAAAGACACTTCTGTTTCGAATTTCTTTTGTTATTCATCTGGGTTAATATCATTTTCATGGCCTTGAGGGACCGTGCAGCAAAACTTTGCTCATCAGCCGTGGGATGTGACAAACGCTCTGAATGGCTGAATGACTCATTGTACAATTTTGCTTTCAATTTGTACAGCACTTTGTAATTTTGGCTGTGAAAAGGGACATGTAACTTAATAAATCAATCCTAATACGCTAACATTTAGGAAGCAGTGTTGAGTCTGGGAGTACTCTGGCATCTGGACGCCTTGTGGAATCTTAATCATGTGCGTGTGTGTAGGATGATGGGTGGGAATGTTCTGTGAGAGGGAGAGATCGCAGCAAATATGTCTTACTTAACACCAGACTATTTATTTTAGCTGTGTGTCAGTTAGTCCATGGAGTACCATATATTATAGGAAGTGGGTGGGGTATCCATTTTTCGTTCTGTACTAATCTGAGAACAAAAGTCATAACTAATCTTTTCAGTCTCTCTGTCTCTCTCTGTATCATGATCATCAGTCATTGTCTTATCTCACGGCAGGAAGAGGGGTCACAGCTCTTATCTAGAAGAAAGTGTATTGCACAATTGTGTGTGTGTGTGTGTGTGTGTGTGTGTGTGTGTGTGTGTGTGTGTCTGTGTCAAGTTAAAACAAACAAGTTAACACACAGTGCAGTGTGGCTGCTTGATGGAAACATTAGTGAGAGGACAATCGTGCAAATTGTGCAAAAGTGTGTGATTGAGATGCCAAATATTTTGTCTTTTTTTCTTTTTTTTTTTTTACTGGCAGCGCAACTGTGAGATCTGTGTTTGTATGCTCAATTTCACACTTTAAGATTGCAGATATTATTGTAAAGTGTGCATTTTGTTTGGCCTTCACTTTTTGCAAAGAGCTTTTTAAAAGGTGTAGGTTTAGGTCAAAGGCTAGGATAAGGGTTGAGGTGAAGCAGTTGCAATGGTTAAGGTTAGGTAGCTTGGGGGTGCATATGTCAGTAAAAATGTGCAAGTGTGTGTGTCTGAAGGCCAACGCCTTGATAAGCATCCTGTTTTTGTTGAAACTCAACCAGTGTATCCTTGAGTCCCAGGTCTGTTCCGTAATTGTACATTTGAGCAGCAGGGAGAAGATCCAGAAATGGGTCACAGAGCGAGAGGAGCAGAGTGAGACTGAGACGAGAATGATTATGGCTCCAGTGGTTTTGGTTTTTCTCCTCACAGCTGAGCAGACAAGTTGTTGACTGAATCAGAGTCAACAAGTTATAACACACTAGGGATTAGGCATAGTCACTGCCAAAAGCAGTTTATTTCCATTGTTTAGATTGATCACAGAGAATTGAAATCGCATTGTTTTTCCTTAGCAACAGAATATTTTAAAACATGATTACTATATCTCAAGAGTACCATATATTTTCAAAAAACATCCTGTTCAAATTTTTCTCATTATGATTATTCTCATAATCTCAATATTCAGATTTACATTTTCTGCAAAAACCAGTCATTGCAACTTCTTTTTTCCTCATGGTAGATGTATAGGATACTGTGCTGCAACAGCTGTTGCAGACAAAACATAAGGTCTATAAGTGCTTCCTTTTTTTTTGCATTAGGCATTCCCCACAGAGATGTGGCTCCTGCACACTAATAGACATTGTAGAAGAGCCTTACTTTTATTATCCCCCATGGTGAAACTGAGGTCAGAGTTTGATGAAAGTATAGGAAATGAAGTATTTCAACATTTTAAAATAACACTGACCAGTCAAAAGGGGCTGATCAGTCAAAATAAAGTTATTACTGATTGTTCTAGGGGGGTGTACATATTTATAGTGTATTTATTTCCTGTTGACCTGTTGATCTAATTAATTCAAACTAGTCACTTTACAGCTGTTGAGTTTACAGTCGCAATTTTCAAACACATCCACATCTCAATGACAAAGTAGAGGAATGAAGGAATAGAGGCAGAGGAGAGGGGGAAGTAAAGAACCGTGTTGAAGCACAGGGAGAGACAGAAGGATACAGACAAATACAAAAAGATGTTGACAAAGAGAGGAAAACAGAAAGAAAGATGATCAGACAGAACAGTGACAGACAGTCATCGGTAACAGTACCAGTAGGTGGGCAGGTGTCCTCTGGCCCTTTGCCTGATTGAGGCCAAGGAGAGGAGGTGGCATCGCTTGAGGCTGACTGTGGTGCTGGCACTAACCCAAAGAGCTTTCCGGTTGCCAGACCTGCTGTATTTTTTTGCTGGAGTGTGTCTCTCCTCCTTAGCTCCTTCATGAATTATTGCCCCATCTGTGCTGTAACTTTGCCCCAGGAGAGTTGGCTGGAAAGTTACCACCTAAACACTCAGTCACACTTGCAAAGATCCAAAGTAGCCAAGAGGATGCAGGATTCAGCGTACTCTCCAGTCTCCGGTTTATCAGTGACATGAGGCGAAACTGTGAAAAATGTTTCATATGAATCGGTCCAATCTGGGATGAATATACCCACAAATCCTGTATTCTGTTTTAAAAAAGGTCTGTGTCTTTAGTACAAATAGTTATTTTGTTAAGAGAAACCACAGATTGCATCTTTATCTGGAGATGTTTGAACCCATACATGCAAGGCCTGCACTCTACCACTGGGGCAGACCCCAGGATGCATCGTGTACCGCCCCTTTCAGAGAGCAGATACATGATGAAATGAGTCTACTGAAGGCATGTTCACCCCACACAGGACCCATACACATGAAACAGCGTTCAGAGGTTGCCATAATAAGATTAGACTCCAGTCAATGCAAATCACAGTACATAGAATTACACTGAAAGCACATTTCTAATTTCACTCCTCCCTCTCTGTCCATATACCACAAGCTTATTCTCACTTGCCCACATGTTTCTGTTTGTTTCTACTTTTAGGGAGTTAGTTAATTATCCCTTCCTTGTAGTAAACCTCTGTCCTTAGCTTTGTAATGAGAACTAATGAATGTATATGCCCCTGACACTTCCTAAAATTCCTAATTATCTTAGAGGTTACATACTACACTTTTGTTTTTAGCAGCTAGTGAGCTAGCCACTTAGTGTTTGTTGCTGAAGGACTCAAACACTGTAACATGGAAAATCCAAGAGACAGAAAATTGGGGTCTGCTTACTGCGAGTAAGGAGCAGACAATACGAGGGATGAATTGGATCCATCATGCATTCTGCAGGCCAAAGGAAGTCCCTGCCAGTCTTAGCAGTGCAATAATTTCCTCCCTTCACACTAGAGAAATATGTCCAAGTCCCCCCGTCTGCTGCTGCTGCGTGTGTGTGCGTGTGCGTGTGTGTGTGTTCATTACTGTTATGCCCCAGTCTAGGGGGGCCCTAGGACACAACATGAATTAGCCCCATCTTCCCCAAGTCCCAAGTAGCCACCACAAAGATTCGTTGAATATAAAGAAAATGATTTATTAACATAAAAGTTTCTTTTGAACATATAGAAAATAAATATTTAGGTTAGGCTTCAGGGTGGACTAAGGCCAACATAATAAACATAATCGCTCTGTCTTGAAAATAAACAACTAAGCTCACCAAGGGAAAACAAATAACAATCAACTCACCTCCCTAACTAAATAAACAGGAAAAAACACCATAGAAACAAAACTGGCAGCCCACCCTTACTATTCAATGAAACAAAGAAACTACACAAACCTGAATTGCTGCACGGTGTGGCCAGTTGGGAGAAGAGGAAAACGAGACTGCGCCGGCGGCCATCTTGGCTCCTTATATACCAGGTGACCGGGGATGCAGCCAATCACCAACCAGGGTGCAGAGCCTTTCCCCCAATGACGGCGCGGCTGCGGCACACACCTATTTGCATACAAATGGAAAAAAACAGGAACACAGGGCACACACACATATATACAATAAACCACCTACAATAATGACCGCGGTCATAACAATTACAAAGAGACAGAGCATGTATCTCTGTGTCCATATTGTGGTTCTGGTGTTCATGTGCATATGCAATCTGTCGCATGCAGACATGCTAATTCACCCGCTTCCATTCAGGCTTGATTTCAAAATCATTTTTTAAAGTCTCGTTACACCTCTAAACATGCATCACACTGATTTGGCGTCACACAGGTAGACTATGTACATACATTCATGCAAATACAGACAAAACTTATATTTACTCTCAAGACAGAACCATCAGTTTCAAAAAGAAGCATCTTTTTTGGGTGTAAGGAAAGGTGTTATTTTTGCAAAGTCATCGTCAGCACTAGAGACACCCACTGTGATGGACAGCTGTGCTCGTACACACACACACACACATGCACACAAACAGTCTGGAGCAGCTACAGTGATAGATTACTACTGTCTGACTGTCTCCTATAAACACCTGGGCCTTGTCCCCTGAGCTGCATCTCTCTCTCTCTCTCTCTCCGTCTCCCTGAACCTGCATTAACCCAAACATCTTGACAGTGAACTGGAAGACATTTTGATATCCCTCATTTTTTGAAAAAGATACAGCTTCACTATCCCACAGTAAAAATCTGACTGCAAACTCCAACCTCAGGTCCAGAGCTCTGTCATGCAAAGTTATGGTGGCAATGTTGTATTTGCTCGTACTATCATATATGACAGTGCTTTGATTTGCATAAAGTCAATTTCAACACTATTGCATTGCATTCAAGCTTCATTTACTTGAGTCTCTGAAAAGAGAGAGAGACAGAGGAAGAAAGAAAGACAACAGAAAAAGAATGAACAAGGGCACCCCAGTAATGACAGTTTGGTCAATTGAGTGTCGAGCAACCTTCATAGTTTGACTCCTTCTTGCATGTCACACTTCTCTCTCTCCCCCCCCCCCCCCACATTTTCTCCCTGTTTCTCTACTACCACTACTGAATAAAGGCAAAACTAGAATTACTGCCTCGCTGTTGTATGCCTCCACCAACCAGCCAAGTTGCAGGAAACATGGTCACAATCTCCCTGTCCTTGAGTTATAATGTTGAATAAATAAACCATTTGGATATAAGATAATAATAATTTCATAGTTTTTCATAGTTTTATCCTATTAGACATTTGTGTCAAATTGTGTCATAATTAGCGTATGAATTCGTGAGTTGAATTTGTGTTTGTGAGGTCACAGTGACCTTGACCGCTAAATTCTAATCAGTTCGTCCTTGAGTCCAGGTGAATATTTGTGTCAAACCTGATAAATTCCCCAAGGTGGTCTTGAGATACCAAATTCAAGAGTCCAAGAACATGTTGTGAGGTCACAGTGGTGGTATGATCAGTAAAGCAATTTAAAGTGTCCCCAGGTGTTCCGGTCACACAATCCTGTAACAGGTTTTTATCCTAATGATCAGAAGTGGAGATGCTGGGGATTGAACCCAGGACCGCATACATGCGAAGCATGCACTCTACCACTGAGCTACATTCCCTATTTGTGTGCAACATAATTACATTTTAAATGGTCAAAAATACAAGCTGAAATACTGAAAATGTGCAAACTTCAAAACTGCAAGAGACAAGTGGCCGGAAAACCAAAAAACATAGTGCCTCTGGCCCTGGCTGTTGCCGGCGTGGAGCCGCAAGAAGTGTCATACACATGTCTGCTGAATGAAAGTGATACATGTATTTTTTTTTTTTACAATTGCTAAATCATCTTTCAAAATTCATACTGTTGTCACTGGCTGGCACAGACTTGACATATTGCTTTTGAACTCATGTAACGGGAAGTTAAAGCATTACTCCACAGAAAATGTCATTGTTCAATATCTTATTGATGATAGCGGTGCCTGTGTCAGGCTGTGATTCAGAAAAGTTCCCCTTCTGCTGATGTTTTTTCAGTGTTTTTCAGCGGAGACAACTTCAAAATATTTTGTAACTCTGACGCCATATGAGCAGCATGGTGAAGAAGATTCTGTTGAAAGTTAAATTAAGAAGTTGCATCATAAAGTAACTGTGGAGAAGGCACCCTGCGAACTGTTTTCAGCTAGGCTTAAGTCAGCCATTACCTTCAGATATATTATGGGATATTCTGAAAAAGACTTTTATTTTCTGAATGTTGCAATTGAAAGTACTTCCCTCTCACTAATGGCTGGCAAAGTCACAGAGACTATTTATGCGTTTCCCTGGGGAGTTCAGATCAGTAAGTCGATTTAGAGTGTCCCCAGGTGTTGTCCTCAGTTCAGCATAGTCACACACCCTCATGCATGTTTTTGGTCAAATGGTCATAAGAAGTGGAGATGCTGGGGATTGAACCCAGTACCTCATACATGCGAAGCATGCGCTCTACCACTGAGCTACATCCCCTGTTTATCTGGATCCTAGTTACATTTGTAAGTGTCAGAAATATAAGCTGAAATACTGAACTGCGCACACTACAAAAGTGAAAAAGGCAAGTGGCCCACACACTGTCCGTCACTTTTCAGCAAAATTCACTTGAATTATGTATGAACATAAGAATTTTGACTGATGAAGGTCTGAGGGCCAAACCATCATCTTCATATGGTCAGTTCAAGTGATGGACAGTGTATAGGATTCATTGCTTTTCTTTTCAAGTGATGAGTTTTTGATCTTACACACCTGTCACTCATCTTGTGCAAGAACTTTTTTGAAATTACGACCAAGAGATAAATGGCACCGGCCTCTCTCAGAAGATAGATCCTTTTTTTTTTTTCAACATAAAACTTTTGTAATTTCCCACAGCCACACTTTGGCAGGGATTGGCCAGATGTGCTTTTTTTTTTACACACCGTGTTTCACTGCTCAGTCACACCAACCGCCTCCGCGCTGGCAACAAAGAGAGATGGTGTACTTCCAGAGAGGAGGTGTGTGACAAAAAAATGATGAACCATAACATATATGTGTTGATAGCATGACTCTTCCTTCACCTCCATGTCAAATCTTTGAATTGAACCCTCCCAGTCGGGGGGGCGATGTTGCTACCTGTGTTACTTGTAAATGCAAGATATGCATAAATGCAATATAGTCTGTTTATATTCTATTTAATCCACAGCTTTCTCCTCACTGTGTCTTTTCACTTCACCTTCAAATGTAAAGTTCTACAAAAGTGCATTCTCCACATCCCTGATCCACAAACCATGGTAAACAACTCATATAATAGGTAAATGTTCAGTACAGTACGTGACTCTGCATTCCTTTTGCGTGCTTCTGTGTATATTAGTTTTTTTCACAGACTATTTAAATCTATATCCAAACAAGTGTGCTTGTGTATTTGTGTGTGTTTTAACCCTTTGCTGTCCTGTCAGAATTGCAGTATTATGAAAATCCATGTGACGCATGCTTCTCAAAAATCCCTTCAGGCGGCTGCCACAATCTGTTTCCCCCTCATCATATTCTGACAAATACTCATTCAAATACTTTTAGTCTTTTTCACGTCACTTCTCTGCTTTGTCAAAGCATTTATTTCATTTAAATACCTAGTTGCAAATCCCTCTCTAAGTGACAACACCGTCATTCCATCCACATATATTTAGCCCCTAAATCCAGCTTTCAAATGACAGTCTTTATTCTGTTTAAACACCATAAACACCAGACCTGTTATTGAGATTGCTTGTGGAGGTTGCGTATTATTCCTTCATTGATCTCTCCTCCATCCATCCTCCCATCTGCCTCACATCAATAACCTCCTTTATTGCCTTTCTAGTTTAGCTCTGAGCTTGAAGGTAAACATTTCCTCACACACGCATATCCTGGTTCCTCAGACAGTGTGCTACCGTCAGCAAGGGAGTGTGCTGTAGCCAGGACCACTTACTCGATAGCGCTGAACCACATCCATATGTCTTCATTTTCATCTTTGGCACACACTTATTTTATTTTCCTCAGCTAATAAATGCTAAAGAAGCTTGAGGTTAGAACTAAAGCTGGAGATGCTGGGGATTGATCCCAGGACCTCATACATGCGAAGCATGCGCTCTACCACTGAGCTACATCCCCTCTGTCAGCCTACAACTACGTTTCAACTTTAAACTAATAGATGGCTGAAGTGAGGCCTGGAGATCCTGGTTTCTTTCAGACTATTCAAACTACAGCAGCATTCGAGAAGTGTTCTTCCCAAAACTTATACTCCTATTGTTAATATTTATGTTGTGCACTACCTAACCTCTGCTCCATTTTCAAAATACAAAACATAAATGCAATGTATTCAGTATGTGACTGTGCACATGCAACAGGCCCACATCTGTCTGTTCTCTACTTGTTAGCGAATTTTATTGAGCTACATTCATGTTAAATTCATAGTTGTTAAAAAAGTCATAACGTCAGTATAAATGGTTGTAAATTATATTTATACTCAAAATTAAAACTTACACATCTTTTTCAAGGGCTGGCAAAAAAAATCCACCCAAAGTTACTGTCAGACATGTCACTATAGTAATTCACATGAGGTAGCAGTATTGAACTGTGCTTGAATGTACTTAAACTGACAAACTGAGGAATACGAAATCTGTGATTCCCGTTGAACTAGGCTACATGAGTCTGGGAAAAAAAAGAGAGGAAATTAATAAGCGATTATTACTCATGATTCAAACAGGATTTGCTTTGATTTATGGCGAGATCATCTAAATGTTAATGCTGCATCAGTGTTGTCTATGATTCAATTTAATGTTGCTATTTTTATATAATTACTAGTGCAATAATTACAAGCGGAAATCGTTTCACCTTGACTGTTTACCACAGACTGATTTGTTGTTTTAGATCTGTGTGGGAGGGTGACTGATCATGAGGAAAATAAATTAGAGGATGTTACAGTGGTTCAAAATAATTCTAATTTTATGAATATAATAAGAATATTACCAATGTATGTTTGATTGGCAAAGTAACATTATGACTGAAATTAAAACAAAAACATAAATCAACATTACTGGTGAAAAGAGCTCATCGCTCGTGTTACATTTGTTTTGCCTGGGACCTCTGAGCTCTAGGTCTCAGTCTGAAAGCAGAGCTGTGACAAACAGATCCTCCAGACTGATTCACAGTGCATGTGTCTGTTTTTATAGGTCTCGTTCTTGCTTATTCAATTTTGTTTGCTTACAAATTTGTTATGACTCATCAGTATCTCCATTTGCACCTTTTCTTTTTGTGTGTATGTGTGTGTGGTCCTTACCAACATAATTTTCCCATATAATTTTCACTTCTCTTTTAATCATACCCTGCTTCACAGGATCTGCCGTGCTCCATCAAAGCGTAACAGAGAGATGAGAGGACTTTCTCCTCCTCTCTTTCTCTTCTCTCTCAAGCTCCTTAATTACTTTCTCCTCCTCCTCCGCCTCCCTTTCCCTCTTTTCCTACTCTCTTTTTTGGAGGAGAAAGTAAAGAAACTCTCTGCCATGTCTTTGGCTCCAACTTTCTCTCTCCTCCCTCGTACTTTGCAGGCGTCCTGTGAAGTATCCCATTTCCTCTCTGCTTTCATCTTGTTCTCGCTGTAACTCCTTTGTATTACCATAGATTTATGATGTATTAACCCAGATTTATTGTACTCCTCTGCCTTAACCACTTTTGATTTTTCAAAAAGTGAGTCTGCCTAGATTAAAATTAGGCTCCATTCAATAAAATGCTCCTTTCATAGCAGTGAAAGGCAGGCTTCAAGGAAATTTGTTTCAGAGTTTACAAAGTCTTTAAAACATACACTTTACATATGGAATCAAGTTATGTTTAGCAGTCTAAAACAGGGCTATACAACACGTACTGTATACACTGAAGGGAGCCTGTTTTCAGTCTTTACACTCCACAATTGAATGTTTACATGTTGCCAAGATTGTGGGTGTTCTGTATTGTGTAATCATATTAACTGTTATATTGCCTGCAGTGTGTACTGTATGCCTTTTCATCAGTGTGACTGCCACTTTGAACACGTAATGCTCTTTTTGTTTAAAAGTGTTTTCCCTCTCCTTATTTGCCTCCGTCAGAACACTTAAGCCATTCTCACACCCCACACACTTGGATCAGCTCACGTCTCACAAACCCGTTTTGAATTGCAAGAAAAGGGACTCTGAAAATGTGTGGCCCCTTTAGAGGAGGATTATAATCCACTGGCCTACCGCCAAGAATTATAAAAGGGTAAATCAAGTCTTCACCCTGAGGTTTCACAATGAGCCTTAATTCTACGTTACAGTAATAATGTAAAACTTCATCGATGCCCAGAGGCAGCTTCTCTACTCACTTGTCCTCCCTCCCCACAATGGGTGTTAAAACTTACAGAGCAGAAACTTTTCAGCTTTTTCAAAGATGGTTTGGCAGAGCGAATGTTTGCAAATGTGGTTTTATTAACTGCGGTCATGTGGAAGGTGAAGGATAGTGTCCCTGCACCCTGACCCCAAAATGAGACTAAAGCCTCAAAATGATCAAAAAGGATTCACACCCATACACACCTGGCTCCAAATATCATTTCACCTAATGACATATTACATGTACATTTACTTTTACTCATTTGGCAGACGCTTTTATTCAAAGCGACGTATAAGTGAGGGCCATCACTAAAGCTTCAGTGCAGTAGGAGACCTTGGCATAAAGTGATAGGTACAACATCTATTTAATATCCTAAAGGAGTTTTTTAAATCGAAAACAGCTGGACTAGGTTATTTGTCTGTGAAGATTTATTTAATAAGTGCAAGGAGCTCAAGTAAAGAAAAGAACAGCACCGAAAGTGCATAGTAAGTGCTAGTTAGGCGTGTTAGGGTGTAACATTAAAGGTGTTAGGAGAGGATGTGCTCTCGGAAGAGATGAGTCATTAAGAGATTTTTGAAGGTAGAGGGACGCTCCTGCTCTGATGGTATTGAGTAGCTCGTTCGACCATCCTGGAACCAGAGACCAGAACAGTCTAGACTACAATGGCCTTGTGTGCAGGGAGGCAATGCCAGACGACGTTCCTTGGAGGAACACCGTGGAAGTAGCATAAGGCTCATTGACTGAGGGTGCAGATCCAGAAGTCACTCTGAAGGCAGCATTAGTGACTTGTATTTGATTCGAGAGGACGTGGGTAGCCATTGTAGGTCAATGAGTAGCAGGGTGACGTCTGTCTGATCAAAGACCGTTCTGGGCCATCTGCAAGGGTCTCCAGCTGTTTCCCATTGTTTCCTGTCTTTATGCTAAGCTAAGCTAATAGGATACTGGCCTTAGCCTTATATTTAACTGATAAAATATGAGAGTGGCATTGATCTTCTCATCTAATGACAAAAATCCACAGTCGCCCTACCATGGAAAATGCATTCAGACGTTTATCCAAAGTTAAATTGAGGCTTCAGCTGTCAGAGTTAGACAAATCAAGTGGCTTTCTTTCAAAGTTACTGTCCTTTCAGTATAAATTTCTTACTTTTTGGTACTATTCTTCCACTACAGCTCCACAGAGAAGCACTGTGTGGTTTTATTTCATTGTAGTGATTCAGAATTGCTGTTTTCTTTCAGTATTCCCTTCAGAAGATTGAAAGATTATAATAAGTTTGTAAAGACAGCATGATAAATTGTATTGAATGTGACCCTAGAAGTAATAAGAGATGGTTTTGATGGTATTTGTGATCTGCTCAGTGTAGCAGTCTTGTGGAGCAAACTCCATTGTGAACTCAACTCCCATAGGATGTTAATAAACACCATTCCTACATTTTTGTGTAATTGGTTCTGTGTAAAAACAACTTTCCACCAGACTTTTCCTTCTTAGCTACGATTACAACCGCACACCTACAGTCACTCAACCCGGGGTCGCCCTTTCCATCTCTGTCTCTTTCACTCTCTCTCTTTCATCTAGTTTATTTTCCGTCACAGTCAACTAGATCAGTTTGGTGTGTGGTTAGTAAAAGTGCACAGAGGTGGTCAGGAGGAAACCCCACCTAGACCTGCTGACACATGAGCACACACCCAACCACAGCTACTTCACACAGAGCGGAAGAACCCTGAACACACACTCAGATAATTTGGCCTTACAACGTGCATGGGTGAGTTTCCCATCTCATTGTTTTATTTATTTGTCGATAAATATGGTTTAACAAGACTGACAACGTGGAGATGCATGAAAATGAGGAGTGCATATTTTTCATCTTGCCACCCACACACATGCTGCCAAGGTCAGGCTGTTCACACGTCTGTGTGACGTTCACAGAGCAGCAGGTGATCATACAGATGGAGACCAGCATCACTCTTCACACCAGGATATGGAACCTATTAGTCTCACACTGAGAAATGGCTGGATGCTCTCGCATCATGTGCGCAATTTCCGTCACCTAACCCCTCCTAACATCTTCTTTATATGTCAGTCAATACATCTTTTTATTTTTTCTGTTTTACTGTTTAACCAGAAAAAAAATATCTTCGATCTTTAGTGATGCCTTCCTTTTTTCTTTTTTTTTTTGTCTTTTTAAGAATAATAGATGGTTGGTAAAAGAAAGAGCAAGGCGGTGAGAGTAGTAAAAGAAAACTCTTCAGGCTGAGAGTGGTTCACGGCTATTAAACACCCAGTGAGTGTTGTTACACTGGCTCCTCTCCACTCTCTGTCCACCTGCCTCTGTCTGACACTAATGCTGCTCCGTCAATCATATCCCTCCTCTGCCTTCACCACCTCTCTCTCCAAAGTAAAAGGATGAAAAGTTGAAAATTGCATTTCTAGATCTGACAGTCAGAAGTATTGTGAGAGTGTTGTGGTGGAAAATTGAAATCAAGGATGTTTTATTTTTGTCCTGTCCTTTGTCAGTTTGCATGAAGGCCCAGGGATCGGGTAGGAGATTCAACCCCTTGTAACATCTACATTGTCACAGTGTTGTTGAGCAAGGCCATGGCTTCTGTTCTGTAGCTGACTCTCACCTCTGATCATCTTTTCAAGAATGGCAATATAAACTCTCATTATGTGATAAAATATATTAGCATTATTGAAACACATATCTGCATATCCTAACATATATCTTAATATAGAAATATACTAAATGTTTTTTTTTTATTTCATTGCTTTCACTTCAAAAAGACACAGTGTGTGTCAAAACACAAAGTGCTAAGACTGTTTTATTAGCACAACACAGTAATTAAACTCATCCTCTAAATTTCTAATTTCTGTTTCTTCTGCCTGAGGTTAGTTTATATCTTGAGTCTCTCTCTCTCTCATCTTGGCTTTCAAGCTGCTTTAGCAAAGCAAGGTCGTTCTTCCCTTCCCTTTTTTGAAAGGTTTGTTATTTGCTATCACCTCTGCAGTCTCAGCCATGCTCTCATTTCTTCTCTACACTCTCTTTTATGAATCTGCTCTGCCACCTACCATCTTTGTTTCTTGTCTTATTTCACATGTAGTCACATGTACTCATGGACCTTTTGGTTTGTGGAAGTCTCAGGACATTAAACACTGCCTGAATGTGTGCGGGATCCACTATGAGAGTAAAATTCAACTGCTTCCTTCATTTTTGTAGCTATAATTGCAGCTGTGATAAACTGTTATCGCTGTTCAGTCCTCCAAAGATCATATTTCCTATAAAAGTAGTTGTCTTTCCTTGTCTCCATTCCTTCTCTGTAACCCTCCCTTCTCTTATGTGCCTCCAAAAATCCAGTCTGCAGAGCTCCTCTAGTGTCCTCTTGTCTTTTTCAAGTGCTTCAAAGAAGTCATCCAGCTGCCATCCTCGAGTCTCTGTGTCCTTCTCCTCCATCTAACCCTCTCCTATTTCCACATTCTGCTTGAAACCAAGCAGTTGATCTCCCGATGTTACTTTGCTCTCTATCTGCTGGCCATACTCATTATAACATGATTTATTTACATTAACATGGTTTGCAGCTCATCTTCCCCAACACCCCAGATTTACATTTTTTTTTAATAGCAGTTTGGTGTCGGGACAGATTTGTGGTAGGCTGCAGGAAGCATCTTATTAGGAGCATAATTTAAAAGCAGGAGCATGGAGAGACTTTATTGGTGTTCATTAATTTATTATCCAACATTTTTTAAATTTTGCATCCACCTGCACTTTGTACAGCGTCAAACGTTCCAAATGAGCTGCCATAAAAGTTTCCCTTTTTGACCTTCTCTCAACTATTTGTCACCATATCTCTTCTTTTTTTCTCTTTTTCTTGTTCCTCCTACTAAGCAATGACAGCCAAGTGATAACAGCGCTGTTGTTGCCCCCTCGGCCTTTTAAAGTGTCTGTCTGCTTTAATTGTCTCCATGACCACGCGGCTCCAGCTGATGTGACTGCAAGGCAATTAGGTCACACAGCCACTGGTGTGTCGAGTGCCTGTGTTTCAGACCAGATGATCAATGTCCTACTTGTCACAGTCTAAAACTACATCAATGAGCTATTCATCATTAATGCTGTGACAGACAAGGACAGAGTGTGTGCTGTCAGTATCGCTCCGTGTGTGAAATATGGATGTCAGAGGGAAATTCCACAGACAGACATTCATCTGTGCTTCCTTCATGTTTCTGTACGCTTTGAAGTTCGTGGCAGGGGGACGCATTAGGTTGATATTTGTATTGCTTCATCCTAGTATTAAATTGACACATTGGTGCCAAGTAGCAATATTTTTGTTTGTGTTACATAAGCAGAGATACTGAGAGTGATTTTCTAATCATAAGAAAGGCGTCATGGAAAACTTACATTACATCATTATTTATCTCAATGTTAAAGGATAATTCTGCTTTATTTCAACTGGGGTCTTAGCAACAAGTTAATTGTTGAGATCTGGGAAGATGGGTTAAAAGAAATCAAACTTATTTTTAACAATATAACAAAAAGCAATAATTGGTCGATACAATGCTATCGTAACCACTGATGATCAAACCTACAAGAATAAGATCAAAAATTGTAATAAACTGGAATTACCCTTGAGAGAGCTCAAATTCTTTTAAGAATCCGCTGAGAGAAGAAGGGAAAGGAAAAAACAAAGACAGGAAGTAAATTACAGGTGCAAGAAAGTAATTTCAAAGTAAAACAGGAAATAAGGGTCAAATTCCGATTCATTCAAGGGGCAGATGGTGACTTCAAAGTAGTCCTCCATTAGCATGATCTTTCTGAAATCAGTCGATGTAATGGTCAGAAGCTTTCAGGAGGATTCCCACCATTACAGAGGACAGTGTCCATTAGCTGTTCCTGCTAAAGCTGATCCATATCTAAATAAATGAGTGAAAACAGGGTGGAAGCGTAGTGCTCTCCTTCCTTTTCTTTTAGTGCATTAGCTCACCATGTCACTGATTTCCCCATACGAGCTCATGTACCATTGGTCAGTGGTCATGAGGATGATGCACTCTTCCTAATGCACAGAAAGAAAAGGGATCATTACTGGGCGTGGGCCAGGGCAGGACAGAGAGCGTGGAGGCTCAGGAAAAGAAATAAGAAAAAGAGACAGGGAGGTAGCAGATCCATAGAGCTTCAGTGACAGAAATCAAGGAATTTATATCTCTCCAGTGTCATTTGTATATAATTATATTATCCCAGTCTCCAACTTGGAAAGTAAAAATGATGCCTATCTCATCATGGAGACAGAAACAAACAGAGATCACCCGATGTCTCATAGGAAGCCATAGCCAATGGAGTTGATTTCTCTCTTGTAGGGCTGTAGTTTTAAAGTATGAAAATTACACATATAGCATTCAGCTTCATTTGAATGCAAACTATGATGCCTAATCCCAAAGTACATTGTACAATGGACGTTGTTTGCGGTTCCTCTGCTGCTTCACTTGAGTGAGAAGGTTAGAGTTTAGGCTGGTTCTGAATAATCGCCAACATCTCCTGATTTGTTCACTGATTAGAAGAGAAACAAAACTGAAACTCAGTCTGATTATCAGGCTGACCTGTTACTCAGTTGTGTTTTTACAAGACAGCAAAGGGCTTCACATTAATTCTATGGTTTCATATTCAAAATACTTTTCTGCAGTTTATGCTAACGAAAAGATCAGATTAGCCTGTTGCACTCACACACTGTGCATTTTGAATTCATAATTATGTTTTTTTCCATATTCACGAGTAGCTTGAATGTCAAACAAAAGGTAACAAACATCCTTACCCTCTGGACACAGTTAACTAACCCAACCTCCTCTGAAAGCATCATTCATTTAACAAAAAGAACAGATGTCTCCAGGGAAATTATACCAAAAGTGAAGTCATTACATTTTCATCCAATCAATAGTGTTTCAAGGTTATTTGTGTGTGTGTGTGTGTGTGTGTGTGTGTGCGTGTGCAGGTGAATCACAAATATGTTTTGCCCTCCTGCAAATCTCAGAGATTCAGTTGACACCACAGTTTTAGCTGAAGCAAATTATTGTTGCGGGTGGTTCGCCTCATCATCTTGAAACATAACTGAGACATTGTGGTTTAAGTTTCATTAGACAGGTGGAACCCCAGTTCCTGCAGTTAAAATCCAAACTCTCTCAACCGTTAGTAACAGATGGAGCAGTTGGGTGACCTTGTGGTTAGAAAGGGTGTAACTGAAAAGGCACATAGCAGTCATAGTTCAATCAGGAGAGATTTAATTCAGTCAACGGATAAACCTTTAGAGAGGCAAAGTTGTGAGAGTTCCCCCACCCCCATTTCGACTAGTGGGGGGAGAGAGCGAGAGAGAATTGTGAATGAATGAATGAGGCAAAAAGATAGTCTAGGCACAAGTGTGATGTCAGTTCTGATGCAGAGATTCTCTTATACTAAATTTAATGACGATGTGATGCCGGATTTTACAGTTCAAGGTTTTTCCCTTCAAAATAAAATAAAAAAATCCCATCTGCGAATTTCCGAGCTAACTGTTAACATGACTGCAACTAGCATCTTAAAATGTTTACTTTTTAGTTCAGATTGTGTGTGTGAGAGGCGAATTAATGTAATTTCGTGACGCCCCACCCCCAATCCCACCCCCACCCTCTTGTATGATGATGTCTTACAAGGACTGTGACTAAATAACCTGCAGTAGTTGAATAGTCACTCACACACCTTCATGCATGTTCATTGGGATATTTAACCTGTGATCTGCATGTTTGACTCCAACCTGAGCATGTGTGTCATTGTAAATACACACACACACACACACACCGTACGCGAACACACACACTTAATGAGATTCGACCCTGCATCCTTACCTCAGCATGTGTGTCACACTTCATCTTCTCTCCTGTTCACTCACACACACACACACACACACACACGCGCAGAGGACATGCTAATGAGATTCAGGAGCACAGCTAGACTTGTAGATCAGAGGGATGGGTCACTCAGTCTGACTCATAATTGAATAGATTCTTAATCTTTCCCACTGACACAGCAGAGATAAAGGAAACAGCAAAAAAGCAGGAAGCATGGAGAGATAGAGTTGGGAGGGAAGAATGATAACACATAATTGATTTTTTTGTATATAGTAAACACACACTTAATGAATTCGGCAGAGAATGAGAGGGAGAGACATCTGTAGGAGGATTGAGCAGGGTAAACAAATCCTCCATGAACGCAGATAAGCCTTCTGGAGAGACACAGAGACTTCAGTTCCTTAATGTCTCACTGAACACACACATCAGGGGTAACTACTCTCACCTAGCCCTGTCAGTGGGTAATGTATTCCTCTGTGGAAAGCATTATGGCACACACACACGAACACACGAGATGGACTGCCCTGAGTTATTCATGCTGCTTTGAGAAGCTTTCGCTCTTTCCTTTTTTCTCCCTCCCTTCCTCTCTTACACACACATATCAACAAACACACACACACACACACACGCAGATACATACCCCAAAGTCTAATTACAAGCATTTCCGACAGTGTGGTCCATCATCATCCTTCACCTACCACTCCCATCCATCTCCTCTTCTTATCTTCCACTCCCTCTCCTGGTCTTTCTCTCTCTGATTTATACTTTCTTCCCCTTCCTCTCTGTGCACACCAACTTCCACAATTCTCCCTCCCTCACTCTGTTTCCTGCTCTCTCCGTTCCTATTCCCCAGACAGACATTATAGGAGGGAATGGCTATCGATTTGCCTCAACGTTTTTCCTCCATCTTTGTCCATCTCAAGGATTTTACTTTTATCACCCCATTATCATTTACATAAAGCACATCTCTCTCTCTCTCTTCCTTTTCTCCTAATTGACTCTACATGTCTTTGTGACATCCCTTACCTCAGCTTTTACTGTTGTCCCCCTATTTCTATTTATTTTTGGGTTAATGTGAATTGATCTAGGCAATCTCTTCCTTCATTGACTTCCTTTAGTTTTTCCCTTCCCTCCCTTCTCTGCCGTCACGCCGTATATTCTCAGGATCACAGCAGTGCTGATACTGGTCTACAGACGGATACAGGTCTTTTTATAGTACTGATCCTAAATGTCAAAGAATTTCCACCAGTTCTTTAATCCATATTACTGAAAGAGCAAGAGCTATGTGATGTGATGACACTACAGCAACTTTTTTCTACACAAAAAAGAAGAACTTGTATAGCAAAAGTGCCATTAGGATATGTTTTGTTAGCCTCTTAATCTTCTCTCGTTCTCTCTCAGCCTTCATCCTTCTCATCTTCATCCAGCAGGGATAAGACCACAAACGTCCATCAGCAAAAAAAAGTAGCAAACATAATTCTTTCCCCTCAGATGAAGTACTTATTTCTAGATGAAGCACTTTTGGAAACTTTGGCCCAAATATAGCTTCCGTACTGTAGCTGCCTCTGACAGATGAAAAGAAGCAATGACATATTTTATTCTAGGAATTTAAAGTTTCTCATTTTCTCCCTAGAAGTTCCTGCCTGTGGAAGTTTAAATACTTTGCCTATTCTCCGTCCATCTTCTCTGCTTTTTCTTCCGCCTTTCTGTCAGCCTCCTGATCCTCTCCTCTCCCTTTAGTCCCATTAGCTATCTCCTGATGGGTCATTAACTATTAAACACCAGATAGAGGGAAAAGGAGGAGAGGGGCATTCTATAAGGTTCGTGTCTAGTGTGCATGGTAAATGGACACTAGGGATGAGAACAGGAGAGGAGGGTGGGGCAGGTCCACAGGGTCTCATTTTCTGCTCTGTAATGATAAGTGGAAATCAGTGGGAAAACAGAAGAGGGCAGGGTCAGTTCATTCTGTTCTCTGGGATAAAGTATTGGCACAGAAAACTGGAGGAGATCGACAGAGATTTAAATTAAATTACTAAAATAAACCAAAGCAGAGCAACAGTCAGGCGGCTTCTCCTGTGAGTGACATAACATCCGAAATGCAGTCATGCTTTTTTCCTCCGGGAAATCAGCGCCAGGTCGTCCCATCCAGACAAGCTTCAGGAGGTTTTTGGATGATCTAGAGACACTGAAGCCTTCAGATGTCAACAGGTTCAAAGAGCCTTTAGTCACTGAGGCCATACTGTCTATTGAGTGTATTGAATGTTGCTTCCATCTAGTGGTCAAAGAGGGAAATTGTTGAAAAGTTAATTTTCCCCAGGAATGTAGCAACCAAGATCTGTCTGAAATATAGAATTGTAAACATGTTAAACTTTCCCTAAATTAATTTGTTGAAATGTTAAAACAGTAGCTAACCGCCAATATTAATGGATTAATGGAGTAGGAGTGCTGGTTTGTCTTGATTGTTTTACTGTAAAACAACAAATGTTAGAGTAAGAAATGGATTATTTGGACCAAGGGAACATAAAAGCTCATCTGTGACGAATTCTGTCAGTCTTGTCTAAGTCAGTCTGGTTTTCCTGTATCCAGATATTATTGCCTCCATGTGTCTGTCTGTAGAGTGTCTGATGTTGGGGACAGAGGTCGACCTGCAGCGGGTGGAAAACAGTGTGGCTGCCATGGAAACGGTGTTAAAGGCATGGCTTCAAGAGCAGGGAGGAGACAGAGAGCACCTCCACCTGCTGCTGCCGAGCCCCACAGACAGTCTCATTCCAGGTTAAATATGGCACTCACACACACACTGACACACACACACACACACACACACACACACTCGTGAATCCATTACTTCATTACTTCATTAGCACCATGTATAAATGTAATCTCAGCGGATGACAAAGCTACTGCAAGCATGGACCAATATACACAGTCACATATCCACTTGCACACAGCACTCCGTGACTGGAGAGAAGTTTTGGGCCTCGCGCTATGAGAACTTATAATTTACGTATACACTTTAATATGATTCTATAGGTGAGCAAAGAATATCAAAATCATACTGATGATTTGGGAAATCAGTGAGTTATTGGAAAAAGGTAAGACAGCGACTAAAGAAGTATAATATATCTGATACTTATGATACTTGTCCCCTGTGTAGTGTGTGTGAAGTGTGACATGCAGGAGCGTCTAATAAGCCCCGCCCTCCTTCCCCTGACCCCTAACCTGGGAGTGAAGAC
This sequence comes from Seriola aureovittata, assembly GCF_021018895.1. Classification (NCBI taxonomy): domain Eukaryota; kingdom Metazoa; phylum Chordata; class Actinopteri; order Carangiformes; family Carangidae; genus Seriola; species Seriola aureovittata. Next base: position 6,333,582 of record NC_079386.1, read on the forward strand.
TGAGAGCGCCCTGGACTTCCTGCCTGTCACTAAGGTCTCAGCCAATCAGAGCCCAGCACCACAGAGACTGAAAGTGATCAAGTAAGACAGCAGGCTGCAGAGGTGCAGCTTCTTACTGCATTCAGACACCCAACTTTTATTATTTTAAACTGACCATCTAATGAAACTTTGCAAAAATTTAATACAATATTTAATGCAATACTAGTGTTGTAATTTACATTTTTTCATTCTTTTTTTTTTCACTTAACTACTCAATTACGTGACTTAATTCAAAGACTGTGACGCCAGGAAATGTGTCACTTAGTGAATAAATAATATGAAACTTTATACTTTTTCACATCCTTTGCATATGTTAAAATGAAATCATAATGTAACCATACATATAGGTGGTTGGTATTTTATGGTTTTTGATAAATTGCTCTTGGTTAAATAACCATCCATCCTTCCTTGTATTTTTGATTATTGGAGGAAGGGAGGATGCGTGTGTGTGTGAAACCCTGTCTGTCAATGAATGGTGCCATTCTGATAGCAGCAAGTAGTGAAATATTTCTCAGATGAAACTCATCACCATCGAATCAGAGTCTGCTTTGTTCAGCTGGAGTCGTCTGCTCTGATGCTGGAAAACACGCAAAACATCCAGAGTTGAGCAGAAAAATTGAAAAAATGGGAAAATAGCTCTAAAAGCTCCAGTGCAGAATTTTCCTTTACTTGATGGGACATGGTCAACAGACAGTGATACAGCCTACACAAAAACATACAGTGAATAATTTGAAAACAATGAAGTGATATTTATTCCAGATAGTACCTGTGCACTAGTATCATTGTTATGACCATGTTTTTCATAATCAGCGATCAGATGTAAACATTGAATGCAGCACAGACCAGTCACAGAAACCAAACTGTGTCAGACATTAGCAGTCGAGATGCTGAGGAATCATGACACACCTGCACACAGGTAATCAGAAACCTGAATGACCAGGTTTCTCATGTTCTGTGTAAACACAAAGAAGTTCACAACCAGGAAATCCATGCGTGCACTCAGATCAAAGTGCTGAGCAACTGTACATACTGTGTTTATTCCAGTATTTTTGCATTAAGTTTTGGATAATTTGGGGTTATCAGAGGGAGATGTCTGTTGTTCAAACACTGATGTAATTCTTTCTAAAATACACACACACACATACACGTACACACACAAAGCGTCATATATACAGTCCACTGATAATAGAAAGCAGACACTCAGGCCTAACCTGGCTGAACAGTTCCTTCCTCCTCCCTGATTTGCATTGGTTTTACATTTTCAGGAGCTGCAGTGAGATGTTGTGTCTCTCTGTGTGTGACTGTGAGTGTGTGTTTTGCATACGACTCAGTACAGAAGTTATTATGCTCTGTGTGTGTGTGTGTGTACGTGTGCATGCTTTCCATACTGATGATCATGATTTATAGCAGTGACATTTAAATGAAGCTGGAGGACAAATTCGCCTCAGCAGGGATAATGTCATTCTGCGTTTCTGTGCTTCGTGCTTGCACACCGACAGAAGAAGAAGACGGACGTGTTTTTCTTTGACTCTGACATAAACTTTTTTTACACAGCAGTTTTCAGTAATGATGTAACAAAGGCCAGAAAACATTTTTCTTACATCGTAGACACATCTGTCCTTCATTCTTAGACTGCATGCTAACCAAGGTTGTGTGTGTGTGTGTCCATGTGTGTGTGTGTTACAGGGTTCTGCACGCAGATGGAGTGTGTGAGAGTGTGTTGTACGGCCTGCCGTTGGTCATCCGCCCCACCACCTGCTGGCAGCTGGACTGGGATGAAATGGAGGCCAACCACAACTTGTTCCACGCGCTCTGTCACATTCTCAGGGTGTGTTGCATGTGTCAATTGTCATTTCAGATTTTAGCAAAAAGTAAATAACTTTTGAAACAACATCTGACAACAACAAAACTATTGCATCAACTTCTGAAAAATTCATATCACTGTCACAGTGTAGATCAGACTGTTGCTGCCTTTTGATTATTCCTGGATAAGATTTTCATTCTGCCAACCTATGTGTGTTTGTTTAATGTAAATCAGTTTTTTTTTTTTACCATTTAACAAAATAGCTACTAGGATAGTATTAGTCACATTTGTGTTAAAGGAGCCATTTGTAAGTTTTGCTATTGCTGCATGGCCAACATTAGCATTAACAGCTGTTTACTCACTAGTCTTGGCAAAACCTTCAGTAGTCGTTGCGTTGTCAAGACAAGAGGTTATAATACGACCTCTGAGCTGCGCTACATCTTCATATACACATACAGTGACTCTGTATCGGAAAGTAACAAGACAGGCTGACCGGGCCAGACCTAGCTGATTAGCATGTTAACTTCAGTAGAAGGAAAGAAGTGATAGAAATAGAAGGAATGAAGTTTGATGCTGAACTCACTCGTTTTTTCTTGACTGTTAAATAAACAGCTGTTAATGCTAACGTTAGCTTTGTAGGAATAGAAAAACATACAGATAGCTCCTTTCAGAGTAGAATAAAACAAATCAAATTATTTATTGTAAAAACATTTATGCTATAGCACTCATAATCAAAAAATCAAGCAACTTTACGTTCATTTTGTTAAATGTAAATCAGGTTTGATAAAATAAAGATTTTAATCACGCTCTTCATCTTCCTCTCTCTCTGACTGACTCTCTGCAGCACAAATGAACGACAGCGTTTGATTTGAGATTTGTTTCTCCCACTTTCAGAGTCGTGACTTGTTCCTGCTGCTGCAGGTGGAGCCTGCCCAGAGGTCCACAGCTGGAGGCTCAGGTCTGTGTGTGTGTGTGTGTGTGTGTGTGTGTGTGTGTGTGTGTGTGTGTGTGTGTGTGTGTATTTGTGTGTGTGTGTGTGTGTGTGCGCGCGCGCGTGTGGGCGCACGGACATATGAGTGTGTGCACTCATATTCCCTGTGTGTTTGTGCACGACACAGGTGTGTATTCCCACTACGTCCTCCAGCCGTCCCCGTCTCTCTCCCTCCTTCTGAAGCCTGTGGTCTCTAGAGAGTTGCTGCTGCCCTGCTCGCTGCCCATCTCAACTCAGGACCCTGCACCTGACGCCGTGCAGACTGTACAGGTTAGGTAACCTTTGTTTGTTATAAACAAAATGCAGAAGTAGACAGAGGCATCCAGAACTCAGAAGCGGAAACAGATCAGTTTTAATCACCTTTGTGTGCACTGATACCAGGAACTGAGTATGAGGATCATCCAAAACTATAAAAACCACTTAAAAACAATTCCTTATCAGTCTACTGAGTCAGGTGATTCTCCCTTCTTCTCTAGTGAAATTATCGTTTCCAAAAATCAGTTTTGCAAGATGAAACTGAAGAAACTCAGACAGTTAAAGATTGTATAAGTGCTTAGATAAAGAAGGTGTTCCTGTGAAGTAGTGTTTGGATTATGGATGCTATCTACACCAACTCATCTGAATCAGAGTTCAAACCAATTACAAAAAAAAAAATCTCATCTGAAGATATATATTCATAGATATAGATACAGTACTCTGTCATACGAGGGGCATGAGATCACCTTTTATGTTGCAATGAAAAACAGGAATTACTCTTAATTACTTTCCATTTTAGTTGTTGAGATGCTATTATACATCAGTGTGTGTGTTTATAGCTGGTGTATTTGCATGTTAACAAAGTGTAAACAGTGAACACACATTTCGCAGTGCAGTGCAGACATTAAAATGCGCTGGTTTGGTCGATGACTGTGTGTTCTCCGTCTCTCAGGGTTGTCTCACTCAGCTGGACGAGGAGTTTGTGTTCAACCCTCTCTCTCTGTGCAGTAACCTGTACCGGCACCTCAGGAGCAGAGGCCTGTTCTCTCAGCCACGATACCCTTACAGGTGAGCACGCGCCGGGCTTCAGGTCAATGAGGACGAGGATGATAACCAATATAATGCAAAGAAATCTGAGCACCCCGTATGATCATTTTAGAACAGTGGACTATATTTATGGATGTAGACGTAAAAGAAGACCGATGATGCTGTAACTGAACAAGTGATGATGATGACTTAATGGTGGATGATTATGATAAAATCTCTGGTGATAATAATGATAGTGTAACATGTGAGGATGACAGTATGATGTTTGTGATGATGTATGATTATAGATAGAGTTTATAAAGATTTAATGATAAGGACACAATGATGACTATGATAACAATGGCGATGGCAACAATGGTGATGATGATGATGATGATTGATCCCAGGCTCCAGCCAGCAGCTGTCGTCAGAGACCATCCTCAACCACCAGAGGGCACTAAAACAACAGGCAGCAGACAGCGTGGGCAGGTAAACACAATGGCTTTATCACAGCGTAAAGGTCATGATGTGCTGATTATATACATGATCAAAATGATTATAACATGAGTAAAGACCAATGTGACAGCCGAAAGCAGGAAGAATATTTCATTTTATATCATAAACCTCTTTGAAGTTGTGTACAGAGAGGTTGCAGTTTCCTCGTCGCCTCTCACGTCCCTGCTCACTAGATGGCAGCACTCTCTACATGCAGTTTAATGCTACTGTAAATACATAAAAACACAAGCACAAACTTGTTCTTAATATAAAAGTTTATTCTCTGAATCTTAATTTTCATGCAATTGAAGGTAGTTGTTGATATGTCTGAGGTCATCTTATCTCAGTTTACCTCTAAACAGCCACAACATTCACAGCAACTGTTCTCTCTGTGTGTCCTCTGGTGTAGTTTAGATAATCAGACATGACCTCAACATGCAGTGTTGGCACATTATAACCAGATTCTTTACTTAAATAAAAGTAATAAATACTCAAATACTATCACAAGTAAAAAAAATCTTGCATTTAAAATCACACTCCAGTAAAGATACAGAAGTATAATAAGCTAAACTCACTTAAAGTATTAAAAGTAAAAATATTTGTTTGCCTGTGACTGTCATAATAAATTCTGTGTGGTTGTAGTTGGTTGAGGTGGAGCTAGTTTTAATTACTTTATATAAAAAATTTTATAAAAAAACCAGTGGTTCTACAAATAGGGGTCGAGCCCCTCCAACGGATCACATCATGAGATGATTAATAGGAAGGGAAAGAAGAAACAAAGAAAGTTCTGCTACATATAATTACCAATTTGGTGGACTTTTCTCAAGTCTTTGTTTTCCGTGACACATTGGATCAATTGAAAGGTTATTTAAGGTTATTTAAATGAAACCATGTGCGAGGTTTAGCGGGAAATGTCTCTTCAGTTGAAGTGCTGACAACAGACATATAGACACCTGAAACCTGACAAGGCGCCACAGACTGATTTGATGTTGGTCAAAAGCTGAAAAGGTCAGAAACAAGTGGTTAAGCCTTAACCGTGTTTTATGTTTTATAAACTTTTTTTTTATTGTCCAATTTTAATCTGAGAAGTAACATGGAATCAGTTCAGTCAAATAAATGCAGTGGAATAAAGATTATAACACAAGAACTATCATGCTATATGAAGATGTATGTGGAAAATGAATGGTTTGAGGGGAACTTGGTATTAAAGTGTTAATAGAGGAAGATGTTTGTCTCACTGAGTCAAACAATTAGTGAATGTATTTAACCTGAAACAGATAATCTTCATTCATTTCTTTTATCTTAGCGTTTTCATAGTGAGTCATAAATAGTGATACATTTATCTGTCTTGTCAGAACTGTACTTTCTGATCTCATGAGTTTTTTTTTCAAACAGTTTTTGCAATCACAAAATCCCAGAGGTTTTACACTGACTTGCACTTGTTACGTGATTCATTACCAAAATTGTTAAAATAAGAAGTTTCACTCCAGAAGTCTGTAATAATTCAACCACTGAAAATATGTCAGTGAATATACCTTGCAGTGTTTTCATAATAATTTTTTGGGAGCGAGTAAGCGTCCCATTTTTCACACATGGAGAATGTCTTACTTTAACATTTCATCCGTCCATGTCGTTTCGTTAACACCAACTGAAACCTGCTGTGCCCTGAGAGTATTTAGCTGTCGGCAGTATGACTCATTAGGGTTGATAAGGCTGCTGACATGCAAATAGTTCACTACAGTGGCCAAACACAGAGAAAACGTTCTTCTGCTCTGCTTGTGTTTTGTTCTGTTCTTTGTTCTATTCTTTATCCACTGTGGTAACCCTTAGCCTCATGTTTGGATTTGTCTATACAAGCACTCTATATCTGTTAATGTCTTCTTCCTCTTTTTTTTTTCTTTCTGTAATTCTGTATCTCTCTTTTTTCCACCTCCTACAGAGCCTCCGCCTCCTCCGCTCTTTTATCTCACTCTTTCTTTTCTTGTTTCTTAGGAATCAAAAAGCCAGACTCCTCTTCTCTACTTTATCATTCTGTCAAAGTTAAAATACATTTTTTTCTGTGTTTAAATTTTATTCTAAGTAGCAGTAGATAAGTGCTTTCAAAACCTATAAATACACTTGATTTTGAAATGTAAAGTGTGTGTCATCTCTGTTCAGCCACAAAGCCAGGGTCGCCATCTGGGAACACACAGCAAGGTCAGGGCCACGGTGGCTCCGATGCCCTCTTCCTCCTCCCACCCCTCCTCCTCTTCCTCCTCTCTGGGACCTCCTCCTGCCAAGGCCTTGCGTCCGGCTCTGACGCTCCTCGGCAGCAGCAGTGGAAGCCGCCGGGCCCCGGCCCCTTCTCGTCACAAGGAAGACGACGATGACTCCATGGTTTTATAGTCAGAACAACTGTAGGGTGAGTCGAAGAAAGTGTGCCGAGAGAGCAATACAGTGACGAGAGAGAGAGAGAGAGAGAGACAGAGAGAGAGAGAGAGAGAGAGAGAAGCAGTGAAGTACATTCTTAACAAGTCATTTAACACACACACACACACACACACACACACACACACACACACACACACACTTTGAAATCCCAACCTGTCACTTCAAAGGGCTTTCCAGTGAGAAACAGTGTAGCTAAGTCAGCGCGCACACAAACACACTCACACACACGTTTGGCTAATCGGTCTCCATCGTAAAGTTTGTGAGTAATCAGACAGCTCACAAAGGCTTTAATGACACACACTAATTTACACGTAAATGTACACAACACACACAGTCACATACTGTGAACACACTGCGAACACACACCTCATTTGTGCTGCACCCTGGGTGGTTACAGCTTCTCTTCATACTTTCATCTCTATTTATTGTCACCACACGAACAGCATTTGCTAGATGTGAATTTAACAAGCCTCGGTGTGTGTGTGTGTGTGTGTGTGTGTGTGTGTGTGTGTGTGTGTGTTGTGTGTGTGTGTGTGTGTGTGAGAGAGAAAGAGAGAGAGAAAGGAAAGTTTCAACTCACTTCCATCTTAGATCGCTGAGGCAGCAAAACTTAAAATTCACACACCATAAACAATGAAAAAGAAAGAGAGAAGATGAAAAGAAGGGAAACAGCGGGACAATGGAAGCCTGGAAGTGTCAAACAACAGAGGGAAGGAGCGGAAAGTAAGGAGAAACAACAGAAAAAGACAAAAGGCGGGTGACGAGGGAGATCAGAGGGAGATTAGAAGCTGATGGGTGTGTAAAAAGCATTGTGTGCATGTTACAGCACACCCACTAACATGGGCACACACAGTATAACAGAAAGACTCAAAACAGAAAGAAAGCAGTTACCAAAATACAACTGAGGCATAATGAAGCAGACCCCACTGCAGCATTAATACTATAGTGACTTGAAGACAAACACACACATATGCACATTCCTTCTCCATTTTGCCCTTAAGTCCCGCTCCGAACACAGCTTCACTGTTGTAATGAGACAGAGAATAAAGTAGCAGACAGAGGGGCCTCTCTGCTCTCTTTCACCCCCACAGCCTGTTCCCTCTCTGGGGGTTGAAAGGCAACGAGAAGGGGGGTGGACGGACGGAGAACAGAGACAAGACAAAACTGATAATAAGAAAAATCTCCAGTATGTTCTGTAAAATAGTCTCTCACAACTCTGCAAGGAAGAAAAGTTTCCATTGAGTGTGTGCGTGAGTGTGTGTGTGTGTGTGTGTGTTGTGTGTGTGTGTGTGTGTGTGTGTGTGAGTGTGTGAGTGTGTGTGTGTGTTTGTGTGTGTGTGTGTGTGTGAGTGTGTGCATGCGTGTGTGTGTGTGTGTGTGTGTGTGTGTGTGCGCGCGTGTGTGTGTGTTTAGGGGTCACTTCGAGTTCATGCACTGTCATTGACACTGGTTGAATTCTGCACAACATTTACAAACATAAAGTCATGTGCTCATACGCAGATATTGGTCATTACACACATTCACTATTATTCATGTGTTCTTCGTCGAGGAGCTCTGTCATCCACACACACTCTCACACTCTTACACACACTCACACTTAATCAGTCTCCCGCCATTCCACCCCCTTGTTGAACCTTATAACATTAGGGAGAACCCTATGGCAAATGACTTCATGACGTTGTGATGTTATAGGACTTCCGCATTCACAAATTACAACCACAACGATGCTTTTGTCCCTGGAGAGAATTCAACTGGACATCCAAAACTACCCACTGACATTTTACCCACTTCTCCGACTCCGTCCTTTCCCCCTTTCTCTCTCGCTCAGTGCTTTCTTTTTAATCCTCACGAGCTCAAGCTGAGTCAACGTGTTTGAATTTCATACACTTGTTCAAATAGAACAACAGCAGCTTCTCTGTCCCCAAAAAAAGGTCAAAGTCAAAGTTCCCCTGTTTGACCTAAACGCTATCGGACACACTCCTCATTAAATGTCACAACTGTAAGAGATTAATGCGACGTGACCTGCAGTAACAGGGGTGTAATTGTTTGTGTTTGCAAATTCATTCAGAGTTGAATCTGACAGAGAGTGTTGCATTACTCAGAACATTTTATAGGTTTTGGCAAGTTTGCCGCCCATTACAGCCGTTTTTCTTTCTAAGAAAGTTCTTTGTTCATTGTTTTTATGACAAACATCCTTGTCTCATATTGTTGACTCATTAGTGTTCAGCTTTCATGTTGTGTGTGTGGAATGTTATTAATCTAGAAAGGAAAATGACATGAATCGGGGTCTTTTGTTCCCACTGTGAATTTATACCAGTTGGTATTTCAGCAGCTGTTTGAATGCAGGATCTTGTTCTACTCATTTATTTATATATATATTTATTAACCATCTGATTTGTATTTAACACTGTTCATTACCTGTTACTAAATAAAGTAACATTTCTGTTCTCAGTTTTTATGGTGGCTTTCCTGTAAGGGAAGTAGCCTGTGGTACCTCTACTAGAATCTAACCACCATCTCTCATCTACACAATGCTACCAACAGCACAGAGGCACTGTGTACAACTGTCAGACTGGTAGCACGGTGAAAAGCTACATGGAAATGAATGTATAATGTATTTATTGATAGATGAGACTAGCATCTTATACATGGCTAAGGTCTAATCATCAAATGAAGGTTATTTGTTTTCATTCAGGCAGACATCTTTAAACCCACATCATTTTCAACACAAAAATCCTCTCAGGAAAATGCACACAGCAAGCTCACCTTTATTTAAACCTGTGGTGTTGGTGGGAGGATTATCATGACATCTGTCACCTTTAACCTTTTACCGCCTTTGCACCATTCTCTCTGAGTCCCTGTCCCCAGTAACTCCTCAGTGCCCCCAGTTCAGTTTTCCGCCTGTGACTTCACTAAAAACACACACACTTGGTACAGAGGAGGGTGGTGAGCAGAGATATCTTTCCACTTGAAGCTTGAAATGTGCTTCAATCTGTCCCCACCATCACAAAACACATTGTTAACACTTGTGTTCACATGTCAGTTGTGGGCAAAAAGGCAACAGAATTTCTTTCACAACAGAGGTGGAGGCCTGAACTATGTTGATGTTATCTTTGCTGAACTTCCTAACAGCAGCTGGTTAGCAGAACCACCATCATTATTATCATCAGCTTTAACATGAATATCACCAATCTGCTAAATATTAATTGTAGCCGTACTGCAAACATTAGATATCTCTGGTTGCACTAGGACAAATGTTACACAAAAATACCACAGCACAAACAAACTCAGTAGCTATTTCACTGTGACAAAGGGCGAAAGAGATAAGTGAGTTTAAAAGCCATTGCTTTCGCTTCCGCTGAATGAAATCCCTCATCACTTTTGTCCTTTATTAAACAGAGGTTCCTGAAAAATCACCGACCAATGTTTCCTTTTCTCTGCCAGTATGTTACACCCAAAGACTTCAGCATTTCTAACCAAGGAAGATTTTTTTTTTCAAAGTATCTATTTTTTGTGCAGGAGACAGTTTGTCTCCTACTTTTTAAGTTTAGATTCATAATTTCCTGAGGGTGTAGAAATGACCTTTCACTGAACCATTTTGTCTGATTCTGCAGACAGTGAACACACTGTGTTTATGTATCTCAGTCAGAATGGAAAGGACACATTGGCTGATAAGCTCTGTGTATTCTTATACATCGATTTCTTGGTTTCCTCTTTCTCGAAACTTCAAGCATTTGATGCAGTTTACTAAAATATTTTTGCTATTTCTGAAAGTTTTTTGCATTTTTTCCATTCTGAACTCAAAAAAAGATCTTTAGTGGTCTGCGCCTGTCTAAAAAGTGCAATAACATTTCTTCAGTGTCTCATCAGTGTCTATATCTGAGTCAGGATAATATTAGTGCTGTGACTTCCTGCTCTATTCGCAATGTTCCATTTCCTTCTTTGCTGCAATCATTAGCACAGAAAAAAAACTTGGTCAGGTTCTCTGTCTCACAAACTAATGGACTGTCTCTTTCCTGTAATTGTCGTCACTGGCCACATGCACACTCTAATACTATACACACAGATTAGCAGGAACACAACAGTGCAAGAGTCACAATTCATGTACAGGTTACAGGCAGAGAATACCTCTCTCACAAGCTGCTCTGGGTAAGAGCAGAAAGAGGAAGTGCATCTTTTGGAGGAGGAAGCGAGGAGGTGAAGTCAGGAGGCTGCAGGACCTGAGTTATAATCCTACTGACACAAATCTGAAAGGTCTCTGCTCCTACACAGGCCGAGAATGACTAGAAATCTGATTTTCTTATTTGCATGTCTTTGAGACAAAAGCGCTAACATAAATCACACTGAAGACCAGCTGCTGTCACCAAATCTGGTCAAGAGATTAAGGACTAAAAAGTATGGAATTATAAACTTGGTTTGATCTGAGAGAACCATTGTGCCCATTTTGCAGAGCACAATTTGCTTTTTTTTCTTCTTTTTTAAAGCCACCGAAACATGCTGAAAATGAATAATCACCTCATCGTCACACCTAACCTTTACACACACAGGCCTTTGCACAGGCATCCCTTTTATTTTCTAGGCTACAGCAAGAAACTGAATGAGAAACTCTCATTTCCTTTAGACAGCACTGGGAGCTCTGACGGAGTGAATGAAACTCTCTCTCTCAGACACAAGACTGAATGGGTTTGCCCACGCAGAGCTAAAAATAAAAGCTGATGGTCTGTTGAGTCAAAGACAAGAGTTTCAGGTGTGTCTGAAGGCAGAACACACGAGTCCTTATCCAATGTGCTCAAGAGAAAGGTCTGTCATGTTTCATGTACCAGCTTACAACAGATTGAGGAAATGCAACTGGGTCCCACCTTTTTTTATATATATGTATGTAAATGTGCAGCTGTCAGATGTGAAGTGCTCTCAGCATGTCTGCATGATTGGAAATTTTAAGTAATTGCACTGACAAATATCATTAGATTTTTTTGATATTTGCTGTTAAAAAAAACAAAGGTTTTCTTTCAACATAGCAGCTCTTAAAGATTGTTTTTATTATTCTAATGCATTAACAGGTTGTTGTTTTGGTTCTGGTTCAAAATGAACTTATGCAGGTCTGACGGTGCATTCTTAGACAAAGAGTGAAGTGCCTTTTCGCCTTGAGTCATTCAGGCAAATTTTACCACTGGACTGTTTGTGTTTATTTGACCCAAACATCATGTACAATATGTATCAACTGTACAGAAATTAGCTATAGGCCAGATAGCAACAGATGCACCAACTGTGCCTCCCCGTGAAGCACCTGCTTGTGTAATGCCTAGTTTCAGTGCCTCTTGTTGTTGGGCTGATCCTGTTCTCTTTCAGTAAGTCTGACGTGACCTTTTAAAAAAGACCAAACATGAGACCTTGACGAGAAGAAGACAGTTACAAAAAGTTGAGGATAGGCAGAGTAGACGGCAGGAAGACTGTGACTGATATATTAATAGTCAAAGATTGTGTGTGTGTGTGATAACTGCATGTAGAGACCTCAAACCTTCAGAGACCTCAAACCTTCAGAGACCTCAAACCTGCAGATAAAACTGTTTGGCTAAAGATAGAGTCATGTGGCTAGAAACAGCGTGCACACACACACACACACACACACACACACACACACACACACACACACAAACAAACATGCAAGTTGAGTTGTGTCTGACACATTAAAGTCATTGCATCTATCAGTCAGGAAGTGGCTTTTGTCTCCTTTTTTTAAATTAATCAAGATGTCTCCTCTTGTTTTAATCCACTGTTGATACCGTGTGTGTGTGTGTGTGTGTGTGTGTGTGTGTGTGTGTGTGTGTGTGTGTGTGTTCTGCAGCAGAACATTAAAGGACTTCCTACTGATGTGACATTTCTCCAAAACCTGAGAAAACTCAAAGGTTGATCTGAAACTATGAAGTGAGGTCCCTGATATGCTTTCAGTATGAGGCTACCACACACACAATCACACAGGAATGCATGCCAGGAGATATGGTGCAACACATTCATACATTTCACAAACTGACACCCTGATACCATAAGCAGAACAAACTTGACAGCAACAGGCCCGCTGGTACATTTTCACACATAGATATCGTCTATAGCTGTCAAACACACACACACACACACACACACAAACACTTTTATCAGGCAGTCAGTTGAAATGTTCTGCATATACATAAAAGGTCAAAGCAGCTGAGGAGAGAAATGTGAGGAAGGAAAGAGGTGACAGAAAGCAAAGAGCAGCTTTTGGTAACAGGAATAAGATCTGAACCATTAAGAGTTTGAAAGGCAAGTTTGGTTTAATGAGGTTCCAATCAGTCAGTATGTTATGCCAATGAATGATTCAAGTGGTATTTAAAATAGAAACTCTACTGAAAGCTTTTAAACATAATGAGACACAAAACTCTCAAATGAAGCACAAACAGTTAAAAAAACAAAAAAAACATTGTTTCTAGGAGCAGAAGTCATTTCAGGTTAGTCACAGAAGAAGCACTTAGAGTCAAGGTTTCACTCTCACAGCAACATGCAGTTCACTTTATGACCAGAATTTGGTCAAAGTCTTCAGCTCACACAAACACACACACACACACACACACACAAACACACACACACAGGCTGACTGTAAATGTGTAAACAACTTGTTTTGGATATTCCAACAGGGAAGTGTTGAACCATAACAAGAAGCAAATGTTGAGAGCATGAAAACAGTACCATCTACTGTGTGTGTGTGTGTGTGTGTGTGCGTGTGTGCGTGTGTGCGTGTGTGCGTGTGTGCGTGCCCTTTCCCCACTGTTCCTATGTTTTGTTTTTTTTTTTCAATAAGTTCATCCGGAGTTTAATGAGAAAGACAGAAGTTTGTCGTCGCTCTTTTTCTCTCTGTTTTTCTTCCCCTACTCTGTCTGAAAGAACAGGGTGGGGGGTGGGGGGGGCAGAGTTAGGAAATTTACCCTCAAACTGCAATTCAGTCACTTCTGGAGAAGTTTCCTGTGCAGAAAGTTCTCCAGCAGCAGGTGGGGAAATAAAGACAGAAAAAGAGAGGGATAAATAGGGATGACGGGGATAAAGAGCAGCAGCAGTGAAGGAACAGTCTGTACCTGTTTGTAAGCCAACCAGACACAGACAGGTCCATCTAGCCAGCACTCATCATGTCAGCATCTTTTTCATCTGTTTTCTCCTTCTTTAAGTCCCTTTCTTTTCTCCTTCCTCATCCTCAGCTCAGGATAATCACCCACATGTTCCCCTTTTTCTCTGCTGCGTTCTCCAACATGTCAATTAGCTTTTCCTTCTATCTCCCCTTTTTTCCCTCCTCTTTCCATCCTGTATTCCCTCCCTCGTCTAACGGTATCTCTCTGCAGTTAAAATGCACAGCGTGTCCGACACAAACCAGTCGCCATTAACTGTCGCCACAGCAACCGAACAACAGAATTAATGCAGAGAGGGAGAAAGGAAGTAAGAAAGTAAGAAAGAAAGTCTTTGTTTCGTTTTCGCAGCTCAACTTTAACGGTGTGATTAAGTGGTTGGAAACCGACTGAAACAACAAAAACAGAGCGTGGCAGAGGGAGGGAGGTGGAGGATGAGGTCAGACTGTTTTACTGTCCCATTTAGTCCAGAACAGAACAGAACAGAAGTCTTTTAAACGCAAAAAACTGTGTCTGATTGGGTCATGATGAGACAAACACACAGAGAGGAAGTAGTGATGCAGCATTTAGCAGAGTTCTCCTCTTTACAGATCCACTATTGAGAAATCTTTGTTTTGTTTTCTGAGCCATATTTATTATTAGTTATAATTACAGACAGCACAGCTGTTTGTGACACATACACACACATACAGTCTTGACACATTGAAGGGGATTGATTAGTTTGATATTTAGTTTATCTGTACATAGAGACAAAGGATTCAATAATATTATCTTGTGCAGGTAATTCAGTGGCCCCATGAGGACCTTGTGACCCTATAGCCCCTTCATGAGCCACGTATGTCTGTTTCCAAGACCCAGATGGGGTCTTTAAGTCCCACTTTTCATGCTTACATCAAAACAGTAGCAACAATGTTTTTCCATTTAGTGGATCCTAAAATGCAACCATGTTGCATATTAGTGTCCTGGGCTGAAAATGTATATCTCCCTGTTTTGCTTGGATAAAGATAATCAATCAGTCCAGAAAACATAAACAGAAAAATTCCAGTTTGTTTTGGTAAACTCCTAGAAACCAAAGATACTCCACACCAGTCAAACAATAACTCCTCATTGTCACATTGTCTCATATTGCAGAGAAACTGAAAAGCAGCAGTGCAAAGACATGTTTCCCAGTCACTTCATAAGCATGGCAGACTTTTAGAAAAGAGGAGCCAAGCCGCTCTCTCAGCTTGTTAAAGTGAAGCCTGTAGGCCCAGCTCCTTTTGGCAAATCCATACCGTTTCTGTGTGTGTGTGTGTGTGTGTGTGTGTTCAAGTGAAGTGCCTGGCTCCAACCACACTGTGGCTTGGTACACCAATTATGGGTTTGACCATGCAAACACTCACTCTCTCTTTCTCAAATCCACACACACACACACACACACACAGAGGGTGGCCCTACAATAGTTGCACAAAACTCAGTCATAATGTGGTTTTCTCATAGCTGTGAGCTAATCCACTCCAAATGAATCCACTGTCTCAAATAATTATTCCAGTCCACAGATGGAAAAGAGAAAATGTGTTCAGTCCTCACAAAAACTCCAAGAATAAAGGCGTCGACCAAAGGTTTGCTTATCAGCTTCATCTTTCTCTCCTCTTTTTAAAAAAGGCAGTAAACGTTTCATTCCAGTCCATGTAGAATTAAAACGTCAAATATCTCCCAAGTTGTCATAGATGATATCTGGTGATCTCAGCTGCTGGTGGTGTTGGCTATACCACAAATTAGTGGGCAGGGGCTTCTGTTTAGACACTTTGCTGTACAGCTCCCTCTCCTCTCCTTCTCCTCCTCCTCCACCCCAAATGTTGTTGTTGTTGTTCACATTACTGCCAGGACCTCCATGTTTCCCAGGGGGCAGTGGCACCGGCTCCTTCCGACCAAAAATGCCCCTGCCCGGTTTGGGAGCAGTAACCGGTTTGGGCCCCCTTGGAGCTGGAGGATACAGAGTGCCACGGATTGGTCCGAGCTGCGGAGGAGAGTGTCTGTGGGACTCCGCAGGCTTCCCGTGGGAAGGGGTGCTGTAATTCCCCTCCAGTCCTGACGGGGCCCCCACCTCCAAACGGGCCTCGTCGTAAATGGTCATCCCTAAACTAGCAGGCAAGCTTGTGCTTCCTTTGGCGCAACCCTCTGGTTCATCATATATGTGCTCTGGAGGAGGACCAGGAGGTGATGAAGCCCCCTCTGCTTGGCCTCCTGGGGGCCGCCTGTTATTGTTCACTCCTCTTCCTCCCCCTCTTCCTCCCCCTGCAGCCCCGTTGAGACTCAGAGCGCTTGTTTTCTGGTTCAGCTCCAGGCTGATCCGGTCGTACACATGCGAGTACAGGTCTGGTGGCTTCCTGTGATTGGTGCCTGCGTGGTGCTGATCCCCTTGGACACCACCTGTTGAGGACTCATCTCCTACTGGTCGGAGGCGTGGGGTGGGCACTGGAGGGCTGGATGGGTTGCTGGATTGGTTCTGGCCCTTGATGCTGTCCACCGGGTCGGAGTAGAGGCAGTCAGCGCTGTGCAGAGGCAGGCGGACCGAGTCAGCTGGTTCAGAATAAAGACCTGCTTGTTCATCAGCTGAGGAAAGACCTTTTGCTGATGCCTGCCCTCTTGGAGACCCTCCTCCTACCAAAACCGCCAACATGGCTGGTGGCTCTGGTAAACTCCTGCCTTTAAGTCCTCCTGCTGTTCCACCTACTTGCCCTCTTCCTCCTCCTCCTCCTCCTCCTCCTCCTCCTCCTCCTCCTCCTCCGTCTCCGCCCTCTCTCTTCCCAAGCACCCCATCAGCAGACCCCGGTTTGCTGCCGCCTGAATCGCCATCTGCCTCCCGACTGCTGCTGCTGCTGCTGTCACCACTTGCCGTCATGCCGCCAGGGTTGCGTATGTGCTGCAGCGACGCAGGGCAGTCGGCGTCGAAGTTGAAGGGGCAGCTGAGGTGGCGCTCCTCAACCAGAGCCTTCTGCGACTGGATGGCCTGGTCCACCAGCATGAAGATCTCGTTGCCTTGCTTGGTCTCAAAGGTGAAGTTGCCGGGGCCCGAGTCGCAGCGCCGACCCGCCTCGAAAGAAAACATCACCTGAAGAAAGACGCAAAGAAGGAAAAAGGAAATGGTTAGAAACGGAGTGAGGGACAAAATAAGGAAAAGTTAACAGTGCTGGATACGTGTCCAAGTCCGTGTGACTAAATAAATATATACAGAGGTGTCTGAAAGGCCAAAATGGGGCTGAAGTAATGGAAGCTAGTCGCAGAAGTTCCTCCACTCTTTCCCAGTCATCGCTCATTTATCATTTTTCTTGGCGTTAAAGAAACGCTTGCTTCTTTTTTCCACTGAACTTTTCAGTTTTGTCAGTGTATATATATATATATATATGGAAATGGAAAGCAGTGAAGCAATACAATATATATATATTGTATTGCTTCACTGCTTTCCATTTCCGTTCATTTCAATTCAATACACATACACAGATGAAAGAAGTTATATCTTCTTGCCTGTGCATATGATCAAGTTAGTATCAGTCTTGACAAATGCATAAATAAACATCACATGTAGATAAACTCAACATCCTCTTTAAAGGTCATCAGTCATTTTTAGATCCTCGACTCAAGCTTTCAAGCGACAAAAAAACCACAGACTGTAAAACGAAATATCTCTGACACTGAGGCTCTGACCACACGCACGCACCATTATTAAAAAGTAATTTCTGCACTTCCTAAGTATCATCAACCGTTGCAGTCTGGGCTTAAATTTAACACACCGCACTTCCCCTGCCTGAATTTGTTTTCAGGTCTCATCAGTCATTTCTGATCCCTGAAGAAGAGACATTGTCATTTCCCATCAGCACAGGGTTTACCAGTGCATCAGACACCCACCCGGTCTCTCCCATATCTCCTCAGCAGCTTGTAGGGCCACACCAGGATATTCCTCTTGGTCTTTGGCTCCTTCAAGATCAAGACATCATTTTCAGCTTTCAGCCAGTAGTTGCCCACCAGTCCGCAGCGCTCCGACGCCTCAGTACGCTGAATGCTCACCCAGAACTCGTTCACTTGCAAGGGGAAGATAATCAAAATTATCTTCTGCACTGCAACATTTTCTTGAGATCTTAAAATGATGTAAGACTAGACTGTTCTGTGTCCTTACCTTCCTCTCTGGAGTAGTAGATGAGGTTTTCAGACATCTTCAGGTCCTGGGCTCCTCCATTTGAGTCTGCAGCAGTACAGCTGCTGCCACCCCCTCCCTTTGGACACAGACACACAGAGAAACTGACAATCAACCATCTGAGACAGAATCAGTATTAGTAGTAAATAATTTGTATTCTTCACATTACATGAAGGAGTTTGCTCCCTCCAGTATTACCACTAAAAGGACAGAGTAGACCCAAAGAGAGATAGTGAGTGAAATAAAGAGTTGTGTCTCTGTGCCACAGAGAGTGAAGCGGATGGAGTCCTCCTCCTGGAAACTCCCTCTGGCTTCCTCTCTGCAAATGTGTGTTATGTTCATGTGAATGTGTGTAAGTGCACGCAATAGAAGTTATGGCCTGCATTGAGACTCCAGGGACATGTGGGAAAATTTTTGAGGACAGATACACACATGCGAACACAGAGAATTAAACGTCAATCCCAGCTGAAAACTTCATTGAAAGCAGCAGTTCTTCAGTTTTTTTCTTACCAAAATAAGATTATTGTATTTCTTTGTTTCAATAGACAAAAAGACCACAGAGCAGAGAGAGTGAGAGCACGAAAAATACTTTGTAGATAGACCAAAAAACACACACACCCAATGAAAGCTTGCACTTAAGAAACCTCAAACATCCACCCATGTTTTAGTCACTGAATCATAAAGCAAACACACTGTACACACTGTGGCATTGGCCACCGTGTTTGGTGTGACACACTATCCTCATACCTGAAAGTTTAAAGAGAGGAAAAGTGTGGAGATACCTGAAAAGCGATGTCACACATGATATCCATCCAGTCTTTGGTGGCGTTCTTCTCTGCAGCAAACACGTGGGTCTTGTCATTGGTTTCCACGCAGAACGCTGACATGTTGTCTTTGGGACAGCTCTCCGTCATCGCCGGCAGGATGGAAATGCACTCAGACAAGCGTATGATCTTCTTGTCCAGCTTCCTGGTTTTCTCATTGGACCCGCTTCCCGTGCCTCCACCGACTCCGCCACCTCCGCCCGAAGGTGAGTCGTAGAATTCGAGGCGGGCGATGCCATTTTGGCTGGCGGGGTACAGGACAAACCAGTTCTTCTTCCATTTCTAACAGGGGAAAAATAAATAAATGTTACAATGGCTAACATTTTTCATACTAGTACAGAATATGTGTAATGTGAAAGGTGTCAGTTACCCTCATCTCTATGGAGCATTTTAGCATCTTTCAGCCTATTGTTTTGGTTTTACAGCCTACAGTCGTAATGTTGTGGTTCAGTGTCATTACTCATTTATGTGTTGCAGGCAGCTGCCCAAACAACACTGGTTCTCAACTAGCTGGTGAATTTAGCAGCTAAAGACACAGATTTTTCAGTTGGTGGAGACCAAAAGCGGAGCTAAAAGAAGGGTAAATACAGGTGGGCAGACACACAACTATGAATGAATGCTAATGTTGCACTGCATAATGTGTAAATAGGCAACAGGTTGACCCAATCAACTTTATAAGGTGATCATACTGATCAATATTTAACTTAGTTAAAACTTAATTAATTTTTTTCAGTTTGTGATATAGAAAAAAAATGCATGTAAGATATTATAATGTATGAAAATCTGTCTTTGTCAAAATGATTTTTTTAAGTTTTTAATTTTCAGATATCAAGAGCATAATCTGTAATGTTTTCCTATTTTTACTTCCTTTTGAACTTTTCTATCTTTTATTCTTATGTATTCATTTCTGTTGTGTGAATAGCAACAAGCATTTTTGTTCCACCTACAGATGTGTTAAGAGCCTGGAAACCAGCTCAATAAGTACATTTATGTTTATTCACTCCCACAGATCGGTCTGGCCCCCCGTCCTGTTCAGACAGATGTCCAGCTGTCCGGAGACAGGTCACAAACATTTATCTAAACTGGGCCGGGTTTGATATGATGACTGACAGAGCAGCGTCGCTGAGGCATTTTCATTAACAACCAAGATGGCTGGCGCTGATGTGGAGAGGTCAGTTAAACTACTACTCTGCGCTATGTCACGTTTGATTGGTTATAGATCTATCCAATTGCGTCCAGAGCGATTTGGTCTGCGAGCGTTGATAACGGCCATTAGAAATCAAAAACGAGAGGTTTCACACCCATTTGCAAATGGTCACAATGGTATTTCTGAATTTAAACTAAAACTGAAAGTAGAAAAAACTGCGAGCGAAGGCTGGAAGAGGAGGACAGGAAAAAGAGGAGGCTGAAAACAGAAACATGAAACAGAAAATGTGATTCTCTACCCTGACATTTTGCATGTGGTTTGTCAGAGAGCAACAAGGAAAAGTTAAAATGTAGAGTTGGCCACAAATAATCAAATCTTGATGAGGAGAGAAAAGAAAATGGTAACGTTTGAAGTCAGCAGAAGATATGAGTCAAAACGATACTTCCGGGTCTTTCTCCTGCCTCTACTCTGCTGACTGAGGCTTCACGTAGGAGGCATGTGGTGATAAATCTACTGCAGTTTGACTCAGATCTGTTGCACACACCATCATTTCCTCTACATTCAATCAGCAGCAGCGGACCACGGTTACAGCATTAGTCACCTAGAAAAGAACCATTTCCCCTCAAAATCAAAACACGCACTGGTCTGGTTTTTACAATTTGATCCAAATAAGGGAAAGTTTAGTGCAACAACTAAACCTGGTACTCATCTGCACCCAAGACCAGACAGAACCACAAAATACACACCCCTGTGAGCAATTACAGATTATATTCGGGATTTTAAAGGTTAAATTCAAATGATCTGATTCAGATAAACCTGAATCACATACACCTCATTCTGTTAGATCACTGGTTTAGGATGTCGAACGCATCTCAAGGAGTTATTTTCAAGTAACCATATGTGTTGTTTGAGGTTTTGTGAATGAAAAAAATGGAGGTGAGATTTTTTTCTTTTAGGCGTCTGGTCCTTAACAGGTTAAAAATATGACCTGCTCCAAACTAGGTGATAGCAGTGAGGAGGAAGAGCTAACAATGAGCTCTTCCTCCTCAGGGAACAAACACGGACATGACCAAACAACATGACACACTATACTGAACAATAAGTCGCACAGCAAGTGTGTGTTAGACTCCAGATGTTCAGTGCTAACAATGGACATGATGACACACACGCCACATGTGAGACAATGTACAATCACTACAGAAACTAGTTTACATGTGATTATGGTAAAACTATATGAGACAAAAGAAGTGAACTTATTTGGTAAGTCCCCATCATCCCATGTACCATGTGGACATACGTGTGTGTGTGTGTGTGTGTGTGTGTGTGTTGTTTTGCTGCCCCACATCACAATGCCTCATCTCAGCTATATTTCTTCAGTGTGTGTGTGTTTTCCCCTACATTCAGTGAGCGGAGCAGAATCTGCCTGACGGTCAGAGAGCTGAGCCTGTGACAGGAAGGTCAGCAGTTTGAAAGTCCCTGAAGCAGCAGGGAAAATCCAGCTAACGGAAGAACAACAACAACAACAACAACAACTACAGGTCCTCAAATGCTCCCTGATCAGTGAGCTTTTCTTTTTTGGTCCAGTCTGTCTGAAAGTGACCTACAAGCAGCTGATAGGATCTGTGTGTCCACTGTAAAATCAACGAACTGCAGCCCAATAGATATGAGACTTTTCAGGCTGATATCAGTATGGATATTTGTTGTCAACATATCTTCTGTGAAAAGGCCCCACAAACTTTACAATTAAGTATTGTAGTGTGATGGTGATTAAATTCTAACAGTTAACTTCACTCCAAATCCAATTCTTATAAATGGTATGAATAAATCTAACACAACAAACATATCTAAATCCTGAAATCCATAAACATACAGCCTATAAAAAGATGAGTTCCTATTTGCATATCTGCCAAAATAAACTGGCTGAACTGGACAGTTATGTCAGCCTGCCAATATATTGGTCAAGCTCTAACAGCAAACATCGGCCCTGTCAGTGTTAAAGGCGGCATTCAGATCTTTTACGTCAAGAATCAATAGGGGAATAAAGAAATACAGTTCTGTTGCTTCATCTATGAAAATCATTTTTTTGGAGCTGGTGCTGTGTTTTGTTTGTAAAATCTTAGTCTGCAGCTGTCAAATAAATGTAGCAGACTAAAAAGTGGAATATTTCCCTCTGAGCTGTAGAGCAGTAGAAGTAAAAACTAGCATTAAATAAAAATACTCAAGACACAAGAATTATCCCTATATGTACAGTACTTAAATGAATATATATTTTTACTTTCCACCGCTGATGAACTGGATGAACTCTAACAACACATTAGCTCACCACCATCATCCACAGCAAAAAACATGAGTCAAGTGATTCAATTTGAAGGTGTAATTACGGTATTTGCATGATGGGCCTGATATAACTGTAGCCATGGGGTGTATATGCTGCACAATCATATATCTAACCCTCATTTGTTAATACACTGCAAAAGCTGTGTGATAATTTCTACACGTCACAGTAACTAGAAAAGCAGAAATGACATGAAAAGACTAGAACAGAAGCTCATCCATGCCTGACAGCCAGCTTCATCAATTTTAAACACACACCAACTGCCAGAAAGGACAGGAAATGCGTGGGCCTGTCATCACGCGGGATTTTTCTCTGCTTCCTTCTTCTGCGTCCAGGTGTGTCTCAGTATTTTGCGTGTATGTACAGATGTGTACGTGCAACTGTTTGGATTGTTTTTAATATTCCCATGGTCCGTTCTGGACCATCTGTTGCTGTGCACAAGTGCATGCACGCATACATGCAGACTCTATTCAGTCAACAGAGTAACGTAATTGTGCAGTGTACACTTACAGGGTGTAAAGCACTAACCCCTGTTGCAATATGGTCCTTACGTGTGTGTGTGTGTGTGTGTGTGTGTGTGTGTGTGTGTGTGTGTGTGTGTGTGTGTGTTCCTGCATGTGAACCTGCTGCTCCATATAAGGCAAAAGACTGTTATCATACACTAATACAGAGTGGAAATTATGCAAAAAGGATCATGACAAGAGAGGGAGAGAAACTTCCTCACTGATGTCCTGCCTGTTCAGTCGGCAATGATACAAGTGCATGTGTGTGCGCTTGTGTTTCTCCTTTTCACTGCTAAAACAATACACAGCCTTCAGTGTCGCTGTCATATTGGACTATATGTGCATCTAAAAAAAAGACATTATTAAGGAAAGCAAAAAAGCTAAAAGAATGACAGACAGTTCAACATTGCTTTACATTCATTATGAGTTTTTTTTTTTTTTTTTTTAACAGCTTCTTAGTGACTTACTCTAAGTGTCCCACAAATGAATTTCCCAGTTGTGGGTTTAATAAAGTTAATGTAATCTAATTTGTCTAGTGTCAGACATTAAAGGCATTGACATCGGACTTGAGTGCCCTTGAGCAAGTGTAACACACTATGGCTCCCATGCATATTTTTTTATATACTTGGAAGTTTTATATAATGCCGAAGGAATGCAAATACAAGAAAATGACGTCCGTCTTGCATCATCCAGTAGGGTTTTGAAAAAACATTACAGGCCTTCAGGCTAGCTGCATTTGCTCTTCCTGCCTTTCAACACTGACGGTGACATAGTGGTGGTTTGACTTTCTTCTGAATTCATTTTCTACAAACAAAAATGGCGATACTGATTCTGTCATGTCTTCAAAGTTGTTTTGCTTTTCATACGATTGTCAGCATGTTCATTTGTTTATGCATTTACATCACATTTTCATTTTGCAATCTATTCTCGTCGTGTTATTTTGAGATATTGTTACGTATTTCAGAATAAGATTAAATTACCATAGAATTTGACTCCTCCCTTCGAGTTCATGCGTTTGCTCAAATACGTAACCGTGCATTGACACAACACATGCACCATGACACTGCAGCAGGAGGCTGCTGTTGTAAGGACTTAAGTCATGATAGTACCTGTAACTTAAATATTATAATATTATAGCAATATGTATCTATGTGTTTGAATGCAGCATGTCTGACGGATGGACACACTTATCCACATTCATCGTCACTGCTCAAACACAGAATCCTCTCTGTCATGATGCTATTTAACTAAACCACTCAACCATGTTCCCACTGGCCACAGACAAACCTCAATGACACATGCAGGAGTAATATGTGTGATTATCTGTGCGTGCGTGCGTGCGTGCGTGCGTGCATGTGTATCCGAGCATGTCTGTTCTCATTAGTGTGTGTTAAAGGAAAACAGAGGGAATCTGTATGACCGTGTATGTGTGTGTAATGTGTATTTAAGCGGAGGAGAGAAGGAATGAGGGAGAAAAGTGGGCGTGTGAAAGAGAGAGAGAGAGAGAGAGAGGTAGACGGCTGCTTTGACCAGAGCTCTGCTGCTCTAACCTCCATCCTCTGCTGTGTCTACAAAATAAAACTTTCAAACATGTCAGGACTCCCAGCGAGGACAGCAGTAGAAAGCTAGTAGTAGAGTGGAGTAAAGTAAAATGTACACTTAGTAGTTTTTAGACTTTTTTTTGACTAACTGAAACCAATTAACCAAAACTGAGACTGAGCTTAAATATGAATGAAACAACTTTGAAACTACAGTAATGAGGCTTAAATTTACCAAGTCTATCAAAAGAAAAATCCACTTCATTTAACTTAATTTGAGATTATCATCTTTAAAAATATGCCACATTTTTTATACAATCAAAGTACTATTGTGCAGGTGTTGCACATACAGTGAGTGCGGAGGGATGATGATGTCCATGAGACTGGAACCTGTGTTACATTCTGAGTTTAACCCAAACTGCACACACAGTTAAAAACAACTAATATGTGATTACTGATGATTTGATTTTGATTGATTTCCCGATCATTTTATCATATTGAAAAAGTTTATTTTGTTTAACCAACAGTCTGAAACCCCACAGATACTCGGTTTAGAGGAGTGAACAACAAGCATTAACATCTGAGAAGCAGGAACCAGTGATTAGTTACCATTAATCATCATCAAATTTGTTGCCAACTCGTTTTCTGTTGATCAACTCATTTCAGCTCTACCTGGAACAAAGGCTAGAGAAAGTTGTTCTCATTGAACTAAAGAGCTTGATCTACTGTCCTTTATGTTAAAAATATAGATTGTAATGCATCTTAGTTATCTTTGAGTTTGAAGGATTAATTCACGCACATCATAGTTATCTGCATTTCCACATGCAAATAGTCAACACGTACTGTGTAGTGTTCACAGTACTGCTCACAACAGCTAGCACTCATAGATGTGGGTAAGCTTGTCAAGTCATCATACAGCAAAATGTAACCACTGTCTAAAAATAATTGCAATGGAGAAAGTCATGTCCAACTTGAGTAAAAAAAAAAAACATATGTTTGTTTCTTTTCTCGCTTGAATAATGGAAAATGGAAATCAGGCTTGATAAGAACAGGAAATGATAAGCAGTATAGGA
Source organism: Seriola aureovittata (assembly GCF_021018895.1). Lineage (NCBI taxonomy): Eukaryota > Metazoa > Chordata > Actinopteri > Carangiformes > Carangidae > Seriola > Seriola aureovittata. The sequence continues at coordinate 6,359,085 of NC_079386.1, forward strand.
AACACAATCAATAGAATCTAAATGATAACCAACAGTATTGAAATGTTCTAATGTCTGCACTGACTTAGAGGAGAGGGACCAACCCTGCACTGAGATCAGACAGACTCGCTTGTGAAAATATTAAATGCTTCATTATCCGTTGATCACGCAACAGCAGAAAATCACCCTATGGTCTATAAAGACATGCTCACAATAGGATCGATTGTTCTCTGTGTGCACCACTAGTCTTACTGTAAAACCGCCTCTGTTACAGCTTCAATTCTCCAGTTGACTTCTTTTTCTTTGTTTCTCTGGAATTATATCACCAACACCACAGAAACTTTACCCATGTATTCAGACCACAGCGACTATGTCGTCTTAACGGATCACATATTAGTGCAATTACAAGGAGATGGCAATTATTGTGAATAAAGTAATGTGCAAAGTTAGATTAACTAGTGACTCACATGAGGGGAAAAGGTCAATAATAAGTGGCTATGGACACAACACTACAACTGAAAATGAATGCTTGTTATTATAGTAATAGTATAATATTATAGTAGTATAATATCCAATATACCATTCTTCCTGGAAACACATCGACTGCAGAGTATATATAGAGAATTAGACACTTTCCTATGTAGTATCTTCTTCATAAATAGTGAGTTCTTCATATTACAAATGACATGGTAGTTCTTTTCTCAGAAATATGACTTAGCATCTGAGACACTGTCTGTTTTGAAGAGATGAAAAGAAAAGAAGCTCTGACACCCAATCCCATTAATCCATTAGGCAATTATTAATTTAGACATGAAACACTGTGGTGTAAATCTAGCAGCCTCAGGGAGTGTAATACTACTTTATCCTGACACACCCCGTCTGGTTAAGTCCCGGCTGAAGGTGTCTTAAGTGCTGATGAGGGATCGTCTGCAGTACCTTCCCCACACAGAGCCAGTGAAAACATCAACACCTGGCTAGAGGCTTTTTGTTTCTGCAGGGTGCAGGTGAACTGTAAACTGCAGGTTCAAGCATCTTGCATCTGAATATGTGTGGCAGGCACGCACATGCACATACAGACAGATGTTTTTGCTCTAAATCTCGCACAATCTCTCTGCTGCACATGTTTTAGCCACAAGATGAAATCAAACGGTAGCTGCAGATGTCAAAACTAATTACACCAGCAGAAAGTGTAGGACTCTTTCTTCTAGCTTTATCACAGTATATCACCACGTCTAATGTTTTCTTAAACATCTCCACTGCAGTTTAGAAAGCAGCCCAGCATCCACATCAGCCCAAATATTTGTCATGCTTTACACATCAACAATGTTCAGATGTGATTGCGATTGAGACAGTCATGCTTTCGGATGTTGTGAATACCTTTGAAATGTAGTGTGCGTCAAAAATCGCAGGAGGAAGCAAATATGTTTTGGTCTGTGTCCTGCAGGAGTGTTTGAGAGGAGTCTGGGACACCTTGGTGAAACTGCTTCTAACTTTTCAACTTTCTCAGATTAAAGGGGCACCTCACCAGTTTGGCACATGAAGTTCAGTTTACGTGTGACGAGGAGAATCGCTCACAGCCTGTTCGAGCAGGTTTATGACGTCTAACACGGCTCTGACTGTGTTTTTAAGACGGCATCATCAGGGTTGTCGTCATTTTCATTTTCATTTTCAACAGAAAACCTGCGATAGAAAATTAACGCGTGGAGTTTGAGAGAAGTGGACATTTAGTCTGACCGAAGACGATGTGGAGTTGCATTATGGGAAATGTGGGATCCAGTGCTTTTTGACCCATACAAGAGGCAGTCAGGATGTCTCTCTCTGCTGCATAGACTTTAATCTATTTTTTAATTAATGACTATTTGCAATGAATATATTAGTGTGCAAACTGTGATTATAGTGTGATTACTTAGTGCAGATACAGGCTACGGCTGCATCTAATGGCTACTGTGGATGTTTGGGTTGCACTGGTTGCCTAAAGGTCTGAGATCTCTCACCTCTCTCTTCATTTCCTGTTACCACTCTGCTCATTATCACCATCATCTCCTAAATTCTTGCTTTTTTTTTAACTGACTTTAAAAAACAAAGGGATTCAGTTTATAGTGATATGAGATAAAATACTGCAAATCTGCACATTGTAGAAGCTGGAACATAGAAATGCTGGACAGTTTTAATCATTTTTCAAATTGTTGTCAGTTGATTTTTATGTCAATCACCTCATACAGTGTTTCCCAAACTGGGCTGAGAGCGTCCAAACAGGGGCATAAAAAAAAAAGTTAACACAATTGATGATGAACTAAATTTAAACTAAATTTAATTTATTAATCATGTCAGCTCTCATAGAGATAGTTTAATAACTTCTTGTATGGACTGTAGACACAGATGCAGCTTGGTGGTTTACTTCTTCACAGCCTGTTGTAATAACTCTGTAATGGCCAGTACTTGACATGTTGTAAAACAGCAGCTACAAACAGAAACAGAATCCTTGGTCGGATGTTGCTGCTGCGCTCTTGAGTCACATTTTCCGAACATGCACATGGGAACGAGTTTAATGTGTGAATGTGTATGTCCACTGACAGCGCTAACGATTGCATAATTCACCATGCTAACCTCACACCAGTTTCAACACTACAGATCAGCCAACACTCAGCTTCCTGTTCTATTCATTTTCTACTCTGATATGTTTTCATCCACGTCTGGGCGCCTTTATTTCCCTTGTGCAAAGATAACGTTATTTTTACAAATGTGGAGGTTTTGTTTGTTCTTTTTCTATTGTAAACAGTTTATAAAAGGCATTGAAAGTGGGTTTTGGGAGTATGAATATCTATTGTGGAGTGGTGATTTCAGGGCAGGAAGTAGGGCCAGAAAGTTTTGTTGGTCGATGTCATATGACCAGATAGAGGCGGAGAGACAAAGACCCCCTTTACAAATCTGAAGGAGTAAATGAGTTCTTATTGCGCAGTGCTCTGAAACTAAAGGCAAGGTTGCATGGAGGCTAAGGACTGACATAAAACACACACACAGGTGTTATCACTGTCATCTACCAGTGTCCAGTCCTGCCCATGTGATAAATACACTCAAATGAGTGATCACATAGAGTCAGAGATGACATAAAGGTGGCTTGTTGACAGCGTTTGCAATGATGAAAAGTAGCATATGCAGCTGAGATGAAGTGGAAACATGTCTGTCACCTATGTGAAAGATCTGTCTCAACTTTCCAGCTCTACGAGTCTCTGCTGGTCTGATTTTGCAGCCTTTTGTTGTGTTTGTTATGGAAAGTCATCTTGCAACAGTGATAAAAATATTACAGCTTTCATCATGCAGCTCTGTTAGCTACTCTGATGAAGTGAAGTGTCACTAGCTCACACACACACACGCACACACACAATCAACAATCACTCTCAAACCATTTACTCTCAAAAAACGCTTTAGTCCACTTTGGTTTTGAATTTTTTTTTACATATACTGAAGTTTACCAGCTCACCAGGGTTTTACCAGCTCATGAGCACATTCACATGCACACTCACTAACACACACACACACACACACACACACACACACACACACACACACATACAGAAGCACTACAGGTTTACTCCAAACCACCACATCAAAACAAGGGCAGATCAGTGAAACACTCCGATAACTTCCTCTCATTACATCTACATCTACATTAAGTTTTCCTTTGAAGACACTTGGCATAGTGACTGGTCTGTAATTGCACCAATATGTGCTCTATTTAATTGTTGTGAGTGACGTTAAATGCTCTTCTCTGGCTTACAACTGGGAGTAGGAGATTGTTCGTGACTTCAATATGTTTTCAACACTTAATGTGACACTTCCATCTCTCTGAATAAAACATTTCATAAAATACCTACGGATAATACTATTATGGGGATTTGTATCTTTACCTAAACTGACATTAACATGTTTAATTTGTCTCATATGGTACTTAAACATTTCTATAATGTTACTGATGATATGCTTTAATTCTGCCACCTTGTACATCACTTTTACACTTTACTACAAGGATTTAAACAGTTTATGATGGACATCAGTGACTTTTAAATGACTTTATGTACTTGCTGTAGATAGTTTCCTGTAGTAGTTCTCTAATTCTCCTACAGAGAGCTTTTGTATGTCTGAGACCTATTTTAACTAGTTTTTATTGACCTTACAGAGCTTCGTGGAATATTTCAGTTCCTCGTATACTACTGGTTTAAGAAATTGCTGTTATAATTCTATGATGTCTTATAGTTTTACTTTTATAACTATAGCATCCACAAAACATTTATTATGGAGTCACTGACTACAGTTATTTTTTGTAAGGGTCATTTCTGTCAACGCCACAACCGTAACACCAAAATATCAGTTTTTTTCCCTGGACTTACCTTTCCAAACTTTTGATGCTGCACATAAAGTTGTCCCTCCTTGACGTGGGTGTCCATGCCCACAAACACTCCAGGGTCCCCCGTCCTCCAGAAAGGCGAAATTTGGTTTGAACTTGACAGAAGAAAATCTCTTCTTTGAGGGGTTTATTTTTCCTCTATCCCCAAACAACTTCCCCTTCTCTCACTTCCGCTCCCCAGCCGTTAAAATGCGTTCACGGTGACGATGGCGGACAGTTAACGGTGTCATGGTGGAAATAAAACAGGTCCAAACAGCGGCTGGGTGGTCCCGACAAAGTTAAATAATGTCTAAATGTAGTCGGCGGGACGCCTATCTGTCGCTTCTCACTCCTCCTGTAGGGCTGGACCGGTGCAAAGTCACAATTCATACATAACATGAAGCTTCCGGTTACAGCTTTCCACAATAAAGGCCTCATTAACCAATATCAGTTTAGGTGCAAAGCTCAGCAGTGCTTCACATGTGTGTACTTACTCTAACTGGTAAGAATAATGACATGGACACTAAATTAAAGTTAGAGAATATATATTAATAGAATTAGTGAAGGCCAACTTAACCCATGGTGCCCCAGTGGAAAAAAAACTTAACTGTGTGTCTTTAATGATATCTGTTTTAGACACAGTCTTTGCATTACATGTTAGTATTAGTAATTAATAGACATAATTATTTTGTTGTATTAGTTATATTTTAACTCACAGGTACCTTAAAGCCCCTGCCATTTCAGTTTACATTGTACTTTTAGCAGATAAAGTGTAAAATGTATTGCCAAACCTATTTACAGTTAATCAAATTACCACAAAAACCTGAAACCTTTGGGGCCCTTGAGGGTCTGAGGCCCTGGGCCAGTTCCCCATGTTGCCTTGTTGGACATCCAGCCTTGCAGATGCCCAAATAACCAACTGTGCATAGTAGGCAACCCCAAATCCCAAATAGAGGCCCTCCCCTGATAAAGGTCCAGGCTCAGTGGGATTAAATTTGAGGGTTAGGGTGGTATTGATCTAAAAAGACACCCTAAAATGCCTATTGGAAGGTAAATTATCAGGAAATCATATTTCTTTTACTTTTCAGTGTTCTAAAGTAAAAATACATAACATCAAATTAAGGATGGATATGTTGTAAAAGAAAGATATTGATATAATGTGGCCTATTATGTACTTTTATTTTGATATGAGTACATCTGTTATTGTAGTAACTGTACGGAGCTTGATGCAGCTCAGTCGCTGCAGGAGAAGTGAGCAGCGCGTGGTGAGCGCACCGAACCGCTCCTCTCCTCCCACCTCCTCACTCTTGTATAACTTCTCTGATGGTTTCACCTCTGACACACGCACTTTAGTAAAATATATGCTTAATATATGGACGGAACAACAGGTGATGATTACAGTATATTGGTAGTCTAAATAAACTGTAGGTCTTTACAGCAGGACTCAAAACTTCGTAGAAGAGTGTTATAATTCTTTATGTCAACAGATTTCTGTGAACTCACTATTTGTAGTTCTATATAGGCCCACTTCAACTACAAAAATACTTTTGAGTTGCCAAGGAATGATAGTATTTTGTAAGCAGCCTGTGTTGGCAAGAGAAGCTGGCCCCCAAATTAATGTGTTGCAGATGCCTCCTGCTGGCAGTTCACTTAAAAATGTTGTTCCTGTTTTCAGCCCAGAACCCGATGGTGCTAGATCTCTAACAGCGTTGTCCTTGACAGTGAGTATGGATTTTTAGACAATGAGACAAGACTCACAATGGGTTTGTAATTGGCCACAACACTAAAAATGTCTGTTCTTGTCCTGTTATTAATTTTTGTCACATGATAGCATCATAAAAAAACATTGGTGACTAACATACAATTGTGGAAAGTAACTTGGTGCATTTACTCAAGTACTGTTCACTTGTGCAGTTTAGTGTTACTTGTACTTTACTTGAGTATGTCCATTTTTGACTGCAGTCTTCTTCTACACTACACTGCATTTCAAAAGAAAATTATGCTTATTACTCTACATTTTCTTTGACTCCTGTAGCTACTGGTTACTATTAGGTTTAATATTTTCATTCAAAAACATATGATACACTAATAGAATACATTGTGAAGATTAAATTGTGGTTCCTAATCTTTTTCGTTTGTGACCACTTCTGCTGATGCATCAGATTGTATGTGATTTCAACATATCTGCACCCGTGAGGAAAATACAAATCAAAACACGACTGCCATCTACTGGTTATCAGTCTGCATTGCAGGTGGAAACCTAATTTGCGTGTTCTCGCGATGTTTTCGCACTGACCGGACTGACTGGACCTAAACAGGAACCGAGACATGGCATCAGTGTTCGGCGGAGTAGAAGGGTGATAATGAGTTAAAATATACTATAAAACTTTCTCACATTTGTTTCAGTTTAGTTATAAGTTAATGCTAGTGCATGCTGCATGCTTTTATTCGTATTCTCGCGGTTGCCATACAGAAATGTAGAGTATTAGCTGAGCCAGTAGTGGAGTTTGATTCTTTGACAGCCCTCTGACTGGGACACCAGGAAGCTTCTTTTTGTTATGTGCGCCTGTGTGTCTCGTGATCACTATACTATAAACTTAGCAGCATTTCTTTCATGTAGATGTGAAATTTTGTCTTTTTAAAGCTTTTTTCTTTGCACTTCAAAACAAAGAGTTTCTGTGTCCTTGTTCTCTCACATATGAGTTTATATATCACAGCAAATGTATATCTGTTTTCCTTCACGTTTTCTTATTGCCTCCATGGTATGAACAGGATGCATGGATTTCTGTTTTTCTCATCCCCTCTGTCCTCTGCCCCCCCGTCTCTAGTGGAGGGAGCCACTCCAAGGCCATTTTAGTGTCAGGAGATGGGAAGGTCCTGGCAGAGACAGAGGGACCATCCTCCAACCACTGGGTGAGCAGAAGTAGGTAGTAGTCAATTCAAATGCCCATAAACTAAACCGATTGCATAAAGATTTTTTGTGTGTGTCTGTGTGTATACAGTTGGTGGGGGTGGATAAATGCATTGAAACCATCAATGACATGGTCCAGAAAGCCAAGGTGGAGGCAGGACTGGATCCAAACACACCACTATACTCACTGGTCAGCTGCACTCGTGACACACAAATGCTTTTATTGACCTCTAATGAAAGTAATTTATAAAGAAATAAACATTGATTTTCTGTGTGTGTGTGTGTGTGTATGTGTGTGTGTGTGTGTGTAGGGTATGTCTCTGAGTGGAGGGGAGCAAAAGGATGCCATTGACGGAATTATCGCTCTCATGAAGGAACGCTTCCCCAGTCTCAGCCAGCACTACTTCATCACTACTGATGCCATTGGCGCCGTGGCAACCGCCAGCGATCATGGTAACTAGCCATTTTCTGTTGTGGCTTTATATTGTAATTAAGCCACAGCACAAAACTTCAACTAAAAAGTGCTAAAGACGTGTGTGTTAGCTGTGTTTACACAAAATTGAATCTCAGTCTCATATTTTTATTTTCAACAAATTTTACCATGTAAATATGTACATCAGGTTTTGTTTAGCACCTAATTTTACTGTAGATGTAAATTTACATTTGAAAGATACAGTAGAAACCATGACCTAACCATGTCACAACAGGGCAAGGGTTGATATTTTACCCTCTTAAGGTGTGGCTGTAGAAAAGTGATATCATTTATGGCTTAATGAGATCCAGGCAGTCATCGTTATTTTCATGTGATATAAATCGGCTCAGCTCAGACCATCTTGTTTTTTTCCTTTGTAGGAGGTGTAGTAGTGATATCAGGGACCGGCTCTAACTGCAAGTTAGTCAATCCTGATGGCTCACACATCGGCTGTGGAGGCTGGGGTCACATGATGGGTGACGAAGGATCAGGTAACCATGGCAACACGCAAACACAGACACACTGCGCATTTAAAATTGGAGAATGTACAGTTTTATTGGTGTTGTGTCTTTCAGGGTTCTGGATCGCTCATTTGGCGGTGAAGACGGTGTTTGATGCCAAAGACAACCTGGTCACTCCCCCTCATGACATCACCCATGTCAGAAAAGCCATGGAGGAATACTTCCAGGTCAGATTGCAACAGAAGTCACTGAATCAATCACTTTACTGCTCTTATTAAAAAATGTTTCCATTTATGAAATAATATAAAATCAAGTTAGAGTAGGGAGGCGCTGAGGGAAGCACATTCACAAACCTGGCATTCACCCCAGGTGTCAGATCTGATGGGCATGCTGCCGCACCTCTACAGAAACTTCCGGAAGTCACACTTTGCTGGTTTCTGCAAGAAACTAGCTGAAGGTGGGTGGTGCATCACTTCCTGCTTCATTTTGTTTAAAGAGAGTAAAATATTAATTAGTAAATTAAACTGAAAACTGTGTCATTTGTTTAAGGCGCGGAGGCCGGGGACGCTCTGTGTCGGTATGTGTTCACTCAGGCAGGGAGAGCCCTGGCAAAACACATCGAAGCAGTGTTACCCGCAGCACAAGAGGTAACATCCAGACACACACACATGCAGTACATAGCTGTGATTTCACTCATTTGAATTTCTCCAAATCTCTTAATTTTTCGCTCTCTACAGCCTCTGCTGAGTGGCGACCTCGGCCTGCCCATCCTGTGTGAGGGTTTAGTGTGGAGGAGCTGGGATTTTTTGAAGCCAGGTCAGTGTCCCTGGGGCCCCTCAGAAAAGCGAGTGCCGCAGTAGAAAGTGTTGGATGAAACCATTGTAAAGAAGAAGCCTCATTTTTTATGTCTCTCTCTGTCTCTGTTTAGGGTTCACTGAGGTCCTAGATAAATTGGCATCATCTGACAAGTTCAAGGGCCGTTTCCGTGGCTACAACCTCCTGATCTTGCGGCAGTCTTCGGCCCTCGGCGGTGCCAGTCTTGGGGCTCAGAGTTTAGGCACCAAGATAACTATGGATTACGCAGCCAACACCAATGTCTTCTACCAGCACACCTTCAACAGCAGCAGCCAATGAGAATACAGTGTACTGGCCAGTATGTAATTACTATTATCATTGCTAATAATGCTTATCATAATGATAATGATAATGATTGATTGATTGGTCGAAAATATTCCAGATTGTGGTGGTTTAACAGCTGCTATTCTGACAATGGAACTAACTACAGTTTGACTGTCATTCCAAATCTTTGCACCTTTGTAACACTTGTTTACATTTGACATTTCTAATAAAAATACTGCTAATTTGCCAAAAAACTAATTCATGGTTGTAAATATTCTCTGATCCCCAAGATAATTGAAGTTCCCTAATACAAGTGTAGGTTTAAAAATGCTCATTCTTTATATGTCCACTTATTACTGGCAGAGAAATTGGTTCATTCTTTTGCAGCTTCTTTGCACTTTTGTTGTTTACTAATAGATGGTGCTGTTACACCACCTCCCTGCTTGTGGCAGACACATCACAGTGTCTGCTTTTCTTCAATGGTGATGCAGAAACTTAAACAAGAAGTACTCAGTTTCTTGGGTCAACATACACTAAGATAATACTTGATGTATCTTTATTCACAACACAGCCATTTGCTGTTTATCAATTTTATGCACCATGTTTTGTCATTTGAAGACATAATGCTTATATTAGACAGTCAGATTTACAAAAAAACATGATGCATTTGGGTCTAACAGGAAAAAAGGAAAAAAAAAAAAAGTAAAAAGGTGTGATACTGCTTTACAACTTGCGTCAGTGTTTGGACTGTTTCTACCCATGTCACCTTGCTCACAGGCTGCTGGTGATTCACAGCCTTTCTGTTTAAATGCGCAGCACCTCGCTCGCACATCGCAGAAGTAATGGGACAGACATGTAAAGGAAGCAGCAGTAATGGTGTGTGCTGCCACAGTGAATAGAATGAATATCAATAGAATAAACAGAATTTGATTGAAAACAACAGCAGTAAGATTCCACTGAGTCTGGCTCCTCAGTTCAGTTCAGCTTCACTGCTGTGATACTCTGCCAGAGAGGAGTCAGAAAACCATCAGATGATTCCCTCACAACACCTGAAGGTAAACACGCTTGACTTTTCTTCATTTTACACATTTTTGTGTTGAATTATGCAATAGTCTCTGTTATATTTTTGTTTTTTATCAGTGTGTTTTGAATTGAAATGAGAAGGTTTTAAAAGATGTTTTTTAAAACAGAACAGAGCTCTGCTGCTACAGCTGCTCTTAACACTACGCACTGTGTCTGACGGTTTGCTTCCACGTAGTTTGCAGCCTCCAGGCAAATTTGTCATCATCCACAAACTGCACCAACATGTCAGTCAGAGAACTGCTACGTTACCAAAGTCCTGTCTCACCTCATGCACACAACGAGTCTCATGAATTAACACTACTTCCTTAAATACTACTACTTATTTATTAAAAACCTCAAGCATTGTGCTATAATTTGACAGACTTACTGTCCTTCACTGGACTATTTCCATTTCTTGCTACTTATGTGACACTTTACAGATACTACCACAGTAAAATGCTGCTCACTGTACATAGTGCATTGACAATAACAACCCAATAACAGTCACAGGGGCCATGTTTGTGAATTGATTCGACTTAAAGTACATTTTTGTTAATAATTATGTCGTTTTACTAAATTGATATTTTCAACTGAGGACTTTTCTATAAAGGATCTGAGTCTTTCCTTCACCAGTGGCTGACAAAAAGCTGTTCAAGGTAGAACCACAGTTCCTGATACTGTAGGTCTGAATCCTGTCTGAGCTAAGCTACAGTGTATGTCTGAACATTGTGTAAATTCCTACTTATTAACTTTAACACAAATAATTTTTTCCCCTGCCAGACTAAAGGGCAAGAGCCTTGGGAGAGATTCATCACAACATACAACAGTGACTACAGACCCTTCAGTGAGCGCTATCTACAGGTCAACCAGCTGAACCCCGGGACTGAAGCTGAAGCTGCTCCTGCATTTATCCCCCCACCACAGGTTAGATAGATCACTGAATAGATTTATATCAGGAAAAACAAAGACACATTTCTTTGACAATAATTCTTACTTATTTATTGTGTTGTTTTCATAGCTTAAACGTGAAACCTGGCCTATATTTTACCATTATTTCTACAAGACAACCAACAGCACCTATGGCTCAACTGCACAGGTGAACCACAACATCACACACTAACACCTGCAGCAAGTTCACAAAAACCTCTATTTTAAACTAGTTTTCATTTACTTGTACCACCACGATCCTCACCCTCTCCATGCTCTGTACCTCAGCCTCCCTCTTATCACCTCTTCCATGCCCCCCCATCTACGATCGGCATCCTCACTCCCTCCGTTTCCGTGGCGACTGGGGTTGTTGGCTCCACCCTGACAGAGGGCAGGACACAAGATGCGAGAGTCGCCAGGGAGACTGGGCATTCACTTGGCGTGGAGAAGAACGGTCAGCTGCACTGTGTTTGTGGTGGAAAGGGTAAGGAGCTCTCTCTGTCTCTCTGACACACACACACACACACACACACACACACACACACACACACACACACACACACACCCAACTAAGCTGGCAGGTGTAGAGAAACTCAATCCAGCTTCTTCTATTGACAGCAAATGTCTTGGCACAGTATGAGGCAAAAGATGAGCCACATCAGAAGATTGATGTTCTCTATGAGAAAGGTTAGACGACTGTTTTAACTCCCAGTGTTTGATTCATCTGATATTTGTCTAACAATGAGATACCAGTTTGAAGTGATTGAAACAAATGATTTTTGCTAGTGCTTTAAACTTTGAAAGAGGCTGAAATTAGAGAAACATATCTGATATTGTCGTAATCCCGTTCCATATTTTTTGAACTTCTAGGTGCGATTGTGGTTTCATCCCATGTTGCTCCGGCCTGCTGTGAAGATTTCCTTAAATCTGTGTGCAGAGAGGCCGGGCTGCAGCACCTGCTCCACTTTCCTGTGGCCTCCAGTCCCATTGTCACAAACAAAGGTAGATCAACTCTCTCTCACACAGACACACACACACACACACACACACACACACACACTATTCTTCCATGAAACACACCCGCGCCTTGACGCACAAACTCTGGTGCCCAAAATGACCCTTTAGAGTAAAATCAAGGCGGAAACTTCTACTTTTGTGAGGCTCAGAGGTTAGACAAGACCAAACACAGTGTGGGATAAAGTAATGAAACTCTGGGTGTGACAGATGGGAGCTGTCACACTGAGTGTTATACAGAGCAGACAGACTGTGATGTCACCCCGTGCAGAAATACTTGCAATGAAGTGGAGTAATTGAATGAAAACACTTAAATTCCCACTTCTGATTAGATGCTGAAAATTGGGAGAACGGCGCCTACATGAGGGGCTTGAGACCAGCTGTAGGACTGAGAAACAGCTCCGGCCTTGAGCCGACGTCAAGGCAGTGCAGTTGGTAAGCCACAGACACAGACCTCAACTTTTTATCGACTAAAACTAATCTTTCAAATTTCTTCTCAGATATCTCACTATTGGTGCAGCAGATAAGCTTGTATATGGAAAGTATTATGCATTTTATGACTAAAGCATGAAACTTTCGCCAGTGTTTCTATAAACCATTAAGTTTATTTTCAGACGTGGAGGTATTTCAGATGTGACCTCTGGGACAGGGCAGAGCCCCCTGGAGTAATGAGTGTGGTCCAGACCAAACTAGCATGATAGCTTCTGATTAGAGTGTTCGCTAATGTGCTAGCTAGTCATGTAATTCCATAGAGAACACAGATGAAGTGTTTTTAACAAGCTATAACTACCTTAACACCTGTAAATGGTGGGGTCTGCAGTCCCCCTACAAAATCGGTGCTCTACAAAAACTATATGCCTTACTATAATATGGCGTTATTATGCCTTACTATACCCAAGAGTTTTTATACCTTACTATACTATGATGTTTTTATGCCTCACTATATATACTATGGCGTTTTTGAGTTACTATAATATGCCGTTTTAATGCTTTACTACACTGTGGCATTTTCATGCCATAGTATAGTAAGGCATAAAAACGCCATAGTATAGTAGCCTTACCATACCATGTTGTTTTTATGACTTTCTCTACTATGACGTTTTTTATGACTTCCTATTATGTGTTATTTTATGACATTTTCTCTCCCCTCCTCTCGCTCTCAGCTTTGCTGGGGAAACTGAGCGCCCTAAAAGTTGCTGCTTTGAGATGCAGACCCTCCCAGCCCACATCCCTCTGGGCAGCACCCGGCCTCTGGCCCATATACAGCCCACTGTCTCCTGCACAGAGCCCAACAAAGAGCCACTGCTGACAGAGTACCAAGCCAGCTACTCTGCTGAGGTAAGGAGAGGCTAGAGAATGCCTGTGTGTGCATGTGTGTGCTGATCAGCACACTGCAGCCCTGTCCATTTGTTTTATAATCTTACATATATATAAATCCCCTTCATTTTCTCCTCCTAGTGGCCCCAGCCTAAGATCCAGCTGAGAGACTATAACCATCGTCATCTTCCCTGTCACTGGAATCCTCATTCTTCACTCTGAATCTCAATTTTTGTCTCAATACACAGCAGTTAAAAAAAAAAAAAAAAATCATTGTCAGTCTTTTGAGTCAAACATGATGAACCACTGAGTTTGCACTGCTTCTTCATCATCCATCCACCTCATACATGAGCGGTCCGTCCAAACCGAAGTAGGCCTGTGTGTGTCTCTGATTCTCAGTTATCATGCCTCAGGATACAGAAGCCGAGGATGAGTCATAACACAGCAGTAAACCGTCCACTGGCAGGCACCCAAAGGAAACAGTAAAGTGTGTGTGTGCTTGTTTTCATCCTCTTGTGTAGAAGAGGTTTAAATGTGCATGCAGCAGTGCAGTGGAGGAAAGATATAAACAATATAAAAAATACTCAATAAGTAAAATTAAAAACTTTATTCAAACTACCGACTGTGGTCTTACTTTAATCTGACACATCACATTGTATAGGTTGATCTGATTTGTTTTCATAATCGTCATCTGCAAAGTGAATCATTCAGATTTCTGTTGATCTGTGACATCGAGGCTGATCGAACCTCCAGGAACAGGACTGGTTCTGTGAGGTGAACTCCTGTGGTGTATGGGTATGGGTAACAGATAACAGTTATATCTGATAGAAGAACCAGGTTCAATTCAATTCAATAAACTTTATTTGTCCCCAGGGGTCAATTTCAGATCCTGACAGAAGCTCAGCCAAGAATCAGTGATATTCTTAATCTATATGTTAACACACTAAAAAGCGTTTGCCATGGTGAAATTATGAGGAAAACAGGATCTTTTCTCTTCTCTCTTTTTATTCATGAAAATAAAATTTTCTGGCTGTACAAAGTCAAACACACTCTGAGCTGAGGAGCAGACAGAGTTTGTTACGATCCATCAGTTGAGACCTTCAGTTCAAACTGGGACGGTTTGCAGCCAAACCAACAGAATGAGAATCTCTTGACGCTCCTTCACAATAAGGCACTTGAGGTGATTTGGGATAGGACCCCCCCACCACCACCACCACCGGCGGAGGCAATTACACTCTGAGGCGTTTTGGTTTAGGGACATCAGCGCTGCTCTCATCCTCTTCATCCCTCTCCCTCTTTTTCTGCGGCTCCTCCCGTCGCACCCTATCCTCCTCTTCCACAATGGGGAAATAGCACAACACTGACAGTGTCATGTGGCCATCTTGAGTGTAGTCAGACACCCTGAACCAGCCCTTCACCTGCTCTTCTGTAGCCCTGTAGACGGGGGACACGGCCCTGTTGAAAGGCACGCCGTCCCACTCCAAAGTGAGGATGCTGTTCCTCCGGTCTGCTTTCAGGACCATGATGTGAACTTTGTCTGGGTGGGTTGGAGACAGGAGTTTGCCAGCAGGAAGCCTGGAGGATGAATTTTACTTCTATTTAAACATGAAAACATGAACCACACGGTCTCATCATGATTGGACAATATATTTGAGCAACCTAAAGCCTGCAGGCGTCATCATGACCCGTGCTGGTTTTGCCACCAAAGAACAGAGTCTATCATTCTCCACGTCCTCGTCCTTGTAAGTGAAGGGTGATCTCAGGCAGTCTGTCCTGATGTTCGCCATCAGCGACGCAGGCGGTTCAGGTTCTCCAGTGAGGCGGCGCTCCAGTGTGGGCATGAACGCCAACAGAGTGTCCAGGTTCTCAGACGTCAGGCGGCGATTCCTGAAGTTGATAATGAACAGTGTGACGTTGTGCCGCCTTCCTGAATGCAAGATTCAAACAACACAAGATTCAAACAACTTGGGTTAAAAGTCATCAATTCTTCATTGATTTAAGAGTAATAACAAAGAGAACATGCCAGTTATGCTGGGAGTAAAATTTGATATATTCACTGACAGATAACACACCTGCAGCAGTCTGCTCTGGCTCAGCTTCAAGCTCCATATCTATGAAATACGTCTCTCTTCTTCTTAGAGTTTCCATTTGTTCAGATGTGGGTTAACACTGGTTTGTTGGTCTTACCACACGGTTCACTGGGGAGCTGTTCACTGTCAGTCAAATCTTCCTCGGGACATGGATTTATCGTGAATTGTAGATGTTCAAAGATGTAATTCTTCAGAAAAATTGAAATTTAAACATCTACTGTCCATTTCCATGACAACTGGGCAAAATCCATCTGCTGAGGAAGATCTTGTGAAACAATACAAAGCTCCAGAACAGCTTCTTAATGGACCTTGTGGTGGGATTGTTTTAGTCACCGTCAGTCTTGACATTGTGTTTGTATGTTTGGGAAGGTTTCTGGTCAATGGTGTCTCGTGCTTGATGTATTATATTTGTATGTTTGGTGTTAAACTGACAGAACCCTCAGACACATTGGTGAGTGGAGTGTGTGATCACTTTGAGTGATAATGTATGAAAATATCAACATGACAATATTCATGAATTGTGTTGCAGACAAAGTCCTGCCATATAATGACGTGTGTTTGGTTATTCATATTTGTGTATAAGGACAGAGCAACTACTGTTAAACTGTTATGATTATAAAGAAACCAACTTTTTAAACTATTAACTATAAAAAAGTGGTAGTTTTTTTTATTATTTCACTGACTTTGGTGCTTGAAGTTATTTTAATATCTTGACACAAGTTGAATTGGGTGGAGATGAATATAACTGATGTATGACTCTGTATGGGTCTGATGTTCTCCCAGCTGGAGAGACTGATGTCACTTCTGTACAATATACGAATGAATCTTTCAGGAAGGAACCCGAGATTCATGACGAGAGTAAGAAACGACGTCCAACAGTTTAATAAAGTGTATAAAGAGATGTGTTAATATGTACATTAGGAAGAATCACACTAATGTGTGAGCTTTTCATTTTTAATCATCTCGAATCCATATCGTTATGAACAGGACCGGTTCCACTATTTCACACTGTGTATTTTGACAGATGTAGATTTTTAGTCTTGTGTTTATCATGGCTCTGTGGATGATAATGTCTGTGGGTTGATTGGTTCAGGCTGAAATATGTAAACAACTGTTTCTACACACATTCATGTTCACCTCAGGATGAACTTAATCACTCTAACCTTTTCTTTTTTGACTAAATGCTATTCCAATCAATGTGTTTAACGCCAATTAGCAAATGATAGCATGGTAACACACTTACTAGAATGACAAAATATACTGAACGTCATTAGACTTGCTAAACATCAGCATGTTAGCATTGCCATGCAAGCATTAGCATTTAGCTAAAAGCACAATGTAAGGCAGAGTATTAAGTCTTTTTATCTACTTATACATTTCCAGCAGTTTATGTGTCCTCTGCCTCTGGACATGCTGGTCAATGGAGAGTTTCTGCACAGTGCTTATTATTGTAAGAATAAGAGCTGAATGACCTCATTACTCTGACAGGGTTACCATCAAAATGTCTCTCTCTCTCACACACACACACACACACACACACAACACACACACACACACACACACACACACACACACGCACACACACACACACACACACACACGCAGATCCTTAATTTGTTCACAGTAGCATAGTTCAATTTAAGACCTAGAGTTTCTATACTAAAATATTTTGTGCGTCAAAGTGTATAAAATGAGTCACTGGTCATTTTATAAAGGCTGCGTGTATGTACATGTATTAAATGACAGAACCTGCTGCATCTTTACTGTCTTAACTGCCACCGAGGAGGTTATGTTTTCACCCGTCTGTTTGTAAGCAGTTTTACACAAGAAGCACTGGACTGATTTGTACTGATCTTGGTGGAGAGTGGGTCATGGGCCAGGGAAGAACCAGTTCAATTTTGGGGCAGATCCGGATCCTTTACTATAAATCTATTTTCACTTAAGTCTGGTTTATGTTATTGGGTAAGGGCTAGTCAATATTGAATTTATAAATACAACCAAACCACATGGGTTCATCAGGGGTCTTTATCCACTGTATAAAAGTGTGACAAAAGGCTGACACAAAGCATTTGTCTTTAACATCTTTATTCGTCTTTTTTCATTATTTTTATTTGTATTGAAATTCATACTCTGTGTCATTTGGACCTCTTTTTCTTAAACGGCTTCTGTCATCTAACTCAAACAAAATCACCAAAAATGATTTCATGTTGTACAATCCACCTGGCGGACATTCCTATTGGCTTCACCAGGGTGCCATTTGACAGCTGTGGTCCAACACTGTGTGAGGAAGTTCCCTTTTAACCACATACTCATGGTCTCTGCTGCGGTTTAACAACACACTTGAGTTGACTCGATAGGGTGAAAATTCTAAAAAGCTGCTTGGATGGACAGAAGTGCTTTCACCTGTTAGATACTAAATGCAAGTAACAAATGCACAATTGTCTACTTAACCCTAAGAGTAAGATACACGTCACTGTTAATACCATGAATGAACAGTGGCATGAGGAGGATTGATGTTCAGATCACACGATGTTTCCTCTTGTCAATACTGCCTCCAAATTTTCAAGCCAAGCTGGCTGAGAATAAGAAAAATGTATTTAACTGTTAATAAGAATCTGGGTTTCCTGAAAACCTTTTCCTTTTGGTGCACAACTTAAAAATGGAGATTATACTTGCAGTAAGGGGTGATGCTTCAGGGAAAGCCAGACCACAACAGAAATCAATGGTTAAAGGGAAGAACTTCCTCAAAAAAAGTCAACCTACAAAGAGAAGAACAGCAAGGAGGCCATACTGTCGGCCACGTGTCGCATACTGCTTTATTCTGACTGGCTGTGACAATACTGTCTCCTCAGGTTTCCTCCTACAAACAGGACTGAATGGACACCACAGGCTACTGTACCCAGTAGAGACACAAAACGCCTCATCCTCAAAAACATGAAGAAAAAAGAAAAAAAGAGGAGGAGAGGCTATTTGAAAACCTGATTTGGATATGGACACTTGATCTGATGCTGGACAAACCAAGTTGTTCCGGCAGAAAGAGGCAGTGGCTGAGTTCCAGACCAAACACTCCCCTGTAACAAGGTTGTTCAATAAATGTTATGAATCCAAAATGAAACAAAGACTGAAACTGTGAACACAAAAATGAAAATAACCGAGTGTTTAAAGGTTCAAAAAGCTCTGACCTTCCCTCTGTTATAACATTTTTCTTGCTGAACTCAACTTGATGTATGACTGGGCGACTCACACCTCTGTTCTTATAAGCTGGACTAAAGATAAACATGGACTTCCACATAAATTGGGAAAAATAAGAATTCATCCATGATTACGCCTGTCCATGTTCTGATCACTGATCGCACACGTGTACAGGGAGGGTGGGGTCTGTATTTGGTTTGGAACAGAGCCGCTGCGGATACAAATAACAACCCGCATCTCGAGACGCACATGCGCTGTGATGTCACAGGGAGCTTATGACATCATAGGAGCTAACCTTAACGGGTTTGATTGAGCGCGATGACTCCACAGAGCAGCGGCAGACACCCATCAAGTCCCCTGAAATATTAGTCGCTCTCTAACCTCTCTGTCCTGGAAACCCTCAACTTAATGTTACGCAATGTTGTTCCAATTTGACAGCAAACAAATTAACAAGTATGTGAAGTAATTTTAAGTTTATTCGATGTTTTGGATTTAAGTTTTGTCCTGGCATCACTCCTTGGTAGCTGCCTCAGTTCAAAAGGGGGCTTCAATGAGATCTGCATACTCTGTAGACATCAACAGCGTCATCTGAAATGCAATGATGAGCTAGCGCCCGCAGTAGGGCGGTGCTGGTATTACACCCCTCCCCCACCCCTGTTCCCAATGTCCCTCAGTTTACAAGAAACAAACAGGAAATAAAAAGATTAAAGAAACATAAAGAAAAGAGAAAGAAAGAAAAAGAAATCCCCCCACCCCCCGACTGGGCCTGCCAGCACGCCACTGACTTCAAGTGTGTATAGGTCTGTGTGTGTGCATGCGTGTGTGTGTGAGAATCAGTGTGTGCGCGGTCGTGGCCGCCAGAGTCTCTGAGAATATGTGAGGACTGGTGTGTGTGTGTTTGTGTGCACGTGGAGGCTCCATGGGGGTGAGGGGGACTCCTAGTATTTCTTCCCCGGGACAAACTCCTTCGCTTCGGGATTCAAGATGCTCTTCCTCTGCAGGGAAAGACATGAGTGAGAACACGCTCCTGTAAACCTAAACCCATGTATTCATTATGAATTTCTAAGGGTGCTTTGGAAGAAGAAAAAAAACTCTTGTGAAATGAGATGCATCTGTGACTCACCGCCACTTCCTCCAGATTGCTGTGGTGATCGCTGACGGACAGGCTGTTGAGCTGCTGCTGCAGCTGCCCCACCCCCTGGTTGTTGAGGTCACGCGAAGGGATGAACCAATCCTGGTCCTCCTCCTCCAGCATTTCCTGGAAGCAGCGCTCTAAGAATTCCTGCTCCAACAGCTCCTCTTCCACCTGGGAGATGACGTGGGAGAGAAGAGAGACGAGTGAGAGCCAAACCAAAGGGCAGAGAAGTTAGAGGGAAAAAAGAACAAGGGGATAAATGGACAGAGGAGGAGGAGAGGACGGGTTATTTGAGATTACTTGCATGACAAGTAGGTGGAAGGTTTCCTAAAAAGACATGTGGTGGCATTAAAACATGACTCACAGCCGAGCAAGAGAAAAAGACTTGAGGTCGAGATACAGTGAGCTGAAAATGGCACATTTTTACTTATATATCACTAACCCTGTAACTCAAGTCTTTAAGATTGGGTTCAAATAACCTCCGATTTACAAGGAAGAAAAACATTTGTATCACAGAGGAGGGGGGTGGACAAAAGAGCCAGAAGTGAAGGACACAAAAAAAAAAAAAAAAAAAAAAAAAAAAAAGAGGAGTGTGTGCAGCAAGGAAGGCAAACAGGTCCGTTAACTTGTGACATTATCAGCCATCAGCTGCCCTGAGAACCTTCATCATGGGGAAACAAGAAACGAGAGCAGATGGGGAGATGATAACAGAGGGTGGAGGACAGCGGAAAGCAAGATAACACAGCGGAGTTTAAAGTGCAGGGGCTTCTAAGTGAGTGTGAAGAGACTAGAAGAAGAAAAGAGGAGGCGATGCTGGTGAGAAGCGCCATCTATAACTTGCATTGCTGTGGGTTTGTTGCTCTGGGTGTAATGATGAAATACAGCCCAGAGTCCAGTTAGTTGTAATAAATCCATGAGGGTGACGGTTTATTGGCAACTCTGGAAAGTCATCACCCACAATACATGAAGCGCGAGTACACACCTGTCTGTTATACTCCTCCTCGTTCTCCATCCACATGTACTCGGCGAATGGGTTGGCGTCGTTGCCCTCTCCTGCGTGCCCATTGGCCACCGGCTCCTTCCCCTCTTTGCCCGGAGCTCCGCCTCCCGGTGTCTTGGCCACCTCTGGACCGCTCATCTCAGCCGGCTCTGCACAAGAGAACAGTTACATGAGTGTTATCGTTGGTGAAGTCATAAACACTGGAACTTGTTAGTAAATCACAAAAACTCAAAATTCTTCGTGGTAACATTCACTTGAAAATCCATGCTGAAAATATTTTTGAAAATCAGACACAAATGGCTCCTAAAAACCAAATCAAACACAGTGCGCACTTCATTTTCTTCCGTTCTTGAAGCCAGGAAAC
Source organism: Seriola aureovittata (assembly GCF_021018895.1). Classification (NCBI taxonomy): domain Eukaryota; kingdom Metazoa; phylum Chordata; class Actinopteri; order Carangiformes; family Carangidae; genus Seriola; species Seriola aureovittata. The sequence continues at coordinate 6,380,512 of NC_079386.1, forward strand.
TCTGGCTCATCTCCTGCTCATTAGGCCACAGCTGTATCTTACTGTTGAATTTACATTATCTCGTCTGAAGCAAGACTATAACATTTCTGCCCAGGATCCAAACTGAACAAATTATGTGTCTCAATTATATTTTAGCTACAGCTGGAAAACTGCTCCCATGGGTAGAGAAGTCCTCAGAGTCTCAGTCCTCATGAACAATAAAACCACAGACCAACACGTTTCCATATCTCATGATCAGAATAAGAAACAGACTGAAAACTGCAACACCTACTGGGACTGATCCTGCTCTGTGTCTCCAAACCTCTAAAAATGTTCTTACTGCAAACACCTAAATGAGTATGAGGGCTTAATAGAGTCATTGGCATTTTACGACAGCAGTCAATAGTTTTTCAGGTTGGTGAATTGCAATGCTCCGGGAGAAAGGCCACAGTGTTTTATTATTAAGCACACACACAAACACAGGCCCGGATAGACATCATGAAGACATACAGCACCATTCACAGGCAAACAAACACCCAGGGTGCTAAATCTGTTAACTTATGCTAATAAAGAGAGAAAATACAACATGATGTCACAACTTCCTCATTTTCCTACCAAGCTTAGTTTCAGTGTGTGGAAGTCAAATAAGATTTAAATCCAAGCAAAAGCAGGAGACGTAGCGGAGCAGAAAAGAAATGGGGGAAAAGTATGAAGACGAGTAGAAAAGAAAACAGTTGAGACAGTAAATCACTCCAGAGAAAGAGTTTAACGCCCATTTAACTGGGAAACTACAAATGAGGATTTTTCTGTATATATGCCAAAACACACAAAACAGTTGTGGCCTTTCAGCCAATCACTCTACAGTGAGTGATAGATCGCAAATATTCCAACAAATAGAAAGGACATGTTCAGACTGGCTTCCTCAAGTCAGAAAATGATTTGTCATCAGAGAGATTCAGTGCGAAGGTATGAACATGAAGTTACAAATCTGTAGCCAAAATTTGCATGTGCCTTTTAAAGTTGGACTTGCATTAGTGGATTGAATTAAAATGTGTTAATGTCATGTTAAATGTTGAAGATTAATTTGTGCAGCACAGTTTCACGTAACCTTTATTTCATGGGGTGATTTATAAGGTTATGTTGAATTACATCTACATACAAAATATAAGGCTGCTGCCCAAACTGACTGTAGCAATACTTATATAAAACCACTATATCAGCTGACAAATTTTCTGGTAATAATAATAATGCCGTTAATATGACATGAAGGAATTTCAGGTTTTTCTCAAAGATAACCTGATTATCTCACCCTGATAAAATGGGACAAATCTACTACAATCATAACTCTGCTGTAGAGCTTCAACAATCACTTGCTGAAATAATCGATTAATCGTTTCATCATTTCTCTAACAAAAATCCCAAATAATCCTTTTTTTGTTGCTTTTCTTCGTCATATAGAAACAGTAAATTCAGTATCTTCAGATTCTGGACTATTACTCTAAACCAAACCAATTACAGACATCATTGTGGTCTTGAAGAAATTGTAGATTTTTTAACATCCATGTTAAAACGATTCATCAATTATTAAATTGAAGAAAGGTGAAATAAAATAATTATTAGTTGCAGCCCTTCTCTGCTGTTCGACAACATAACGCTAAAAAACATGTTCAGAGTTAAAATTTAGTGCCAGACAATTTGGAAAGAATTAATGACGCCCTGTGGCTGTTGGCCCCTGAAATCCATAAGGGAGAGAACTGCAGAGATGATGGTAATGAGAACAGGAACTTTCCTCTGTTTGCTCAGTGCATCTCAAAACTGTCATACGTAACACAAGGAGAAAATGAACAACCAATCTGTGGTGAGAAGAAGCAAAAAAAGATTGTGTTGGCTGCACATGGTTTAATCATGGCAAATAGAGTGAGTCATCGTTAAGGTGCTGCATGTTGCAATTTATAGGCTGCAGGTGTCTCTCTCACACTCACACACACACACACTTTCAGATGACTGTAACACTCAGTAAATAGGCAGCAAACAGCTTCATTCATTAAAATAGTATCACCGCCTCAAAGTTGTACACCTCCACTGACCAGCCGAGTTGCAGTTTATATCCATGTCTGTACAGACACAGAAGATCTGTACAATCACCAGTTTCAAAGTTCAAAGTGGGCAGAAATTAAGTATCCAACCAAATGTGAAATATAGTCACAATCTCCCTTCTGTTTTTGAGTTATAGTTTTGAATAATGGACAGAAAAGTGTTTTTTTTTTTTTTTTTTTCCCTCAGAAAACTGATATCTGGGCGAAGTTTACCTTTGACCTCTTGGGAAAGAGGTCATCACTTTATTTAATCTGACATAATCAGCAGATGAATTTTTGAATTATGGCCAAACATGTTTTGTGAGGTCACAGAGACCTTGACCTTTGACCACTGAAATCTAATCAGTTCATCCCTGAGTCCAAGAGAATGTTTGTACTAAATCTGAAGGAATTATTTCAAGGTGTTCCTGAGCTATACAGATGCAGGAGTACAGAAACTTGATTGGCACGCCTGCTACACAGGCATTAAGTTAGTGCTTTTGTTGTTGTATTAGCTTACTGTTTATTTATTTATTTATTTTTTTTACACTCAATGCTACGTGCATGGCACAAAGGTGGGAGAAGAAGCACAATGAGAGGAAGTTACTTCCATGTAAATGACGCTCTCTCTTTGTACTTGACAGATGATGATGTTTCATCAGAGAGTGTAAGACGAAATGTACAGCAAGTACACAGTATCACCCAGTAACAAAAGGACTCTCAGTTACTCTCTATACAACTGGCACATAGTCCACAATGTTTCCAGATTCTCCAATCTCAGCAGTTGAAGCCCCTGGGATTCAGGAAGTGAGAATGTGAATCTCTTAATCGACTGGAGATCTGTGCGGAGGCAGTGAAAAGAAAACTCTCCACAACTACAAATCAATGTTGAACCTTGTCCAGATACTTCCTTATTCCATCAGTGGGACAGTCCCTGGCTACACATGACCTTTCCATCTGGATTTAAAATCTGTTGCTCAAGATTGAACAAGATCACATCGCTGTGCATCCACACCTACCCACCTGAAAATACTGTGCATCCCTGCCGTCTGTTTTACTTGGTCTACTCCTCTCATTTCTCTGCACTGCTTGTGCAGATTGTAGCTGGATGTCTCCAACACCACAAGGAATTCCAATCACAATTCAACATGACACATTACCATCAGTATATCTGATGTGGAAGATCCAGTTTTGCAATGATTTTGTGCCTCAACACCTGCAGCTTCAGCTATTTTTTAACAAGTCTAACTGTCGACAATATGACAGTCCACCCACCACAGCAACAGGGTTGTAAAAGAATCCTGCCAATACAGAAAGAAAGCTCTAACAGTCTTACTTTATTTAGATTTAATACTTCCATATTGAGGTGTTGTACATTTAATTATGAAAAAAAAATGCAAATTAGACAGTCTGAGTCTATCCCTGTTTCTGCGACACAGACAGTACTACCGCTCTGATGAGACATGCCCACTACAATGACATAATCCTCAGTCTGCCAGCCAGCTCCAACAGACTTGTCATGACTCAACTGCGGCCTCCCAGTGAATACTGGGGGTGGGGGGGGTGGGGGTAAAACGATGATCTCAACCGAGCCATGCACACAGCTTTAGGGTCAGCCTAAAGCGCACAAACACACACAAACACACACACCATTGAAATGTTTGACTTGTAAGTTCTGATTTACATCCAAAAAGTCGCAGAAACTTCACCCATGTAATGACCCGATTTCCATATTCAGGACAAAATGTTACTTTGACGCCTGTTCCTGCCGTTTCCATCTTGGTCAGTGTGATAAAAATCAACATACGCAGGCAAAGTTTGACCCGGGGCAGACTGGTGTTCACTCTACGCAGCGACAGTACAGACACACTGTCCCTCAGTAGAGTTCAAATAAACATGGACAATCTAAGTAGGTTAGTAGACTAAGAAGAGGTGTGTCTGTATCTGTGGGCAATGATAAAACAGTCTAATTATTCACTGCAGCGATTTACACAAGTTAACAGTTTTAAAATGCACATAATGGAAAGTGAAAGGGTCTGAAAGAGCATTTTGCAAGAGAATACAACAGACTTCAATTTAACTCTGCACTACCTGAGCAAATGTTCAAAGAGTCTGACGCCTGCATGTGAGAGTATGCCAAGGTGTCCATGATCATTTTTACGGCAGTCTATGAGGTGTTACGAAACAGCACAGACTTCCAATACCAACTGCCAAAGTTTATTGGATACACGTCAAACAAATGCATGGTGCTCGAATGTGTTAATTTAATTCAATACGTCTGCTTTAAAAAACCAAGCATCTCTTGTGTCATAATTTTAAATTGAATATTTTGGGGGTTTTGGACTGTTGGTCAACAAAATAAGCTATTTGGAAGACATCAGTCAGCTTGGGCTTAAGAGGTGGTGACATTTTACAGAGTAAACTATTTCTTTCTCAGTTGAAAAAAGAATCACTAGCTGCTTTTCTTTATTAGCTCTTTCTTCAAAACTAAGAAATATCATGTGAATCCCCACCCTAACATCAATTTCCAACACTCGCCAAAAGTCACTGCCAACATGCCTTTGCTCAGACACCACAAGAGCGCATGGCGGGTGAACTAGTATAAAGAAAGAGAAATAGAGACAGCGAGCACTGTGCCATTATGAACTGCATGAAGCACTTAGCATGTTCATGTTGCATAACCATGTGTTGGTCACCATGTAATATTTAGTTAGAGCCTAGCTTGGCCCATCCTCCGAGCCTGCAAGCTGAGTGTGATTTGATCTGATCCGATGAGAATGAAGGATAAACAGTGGAAAGGTAACATGCTGTTGTTCAGCAGGGCTACACAGAAGATTTGAAAACTATGAGAAAACTCAAAAAAAGTAATCATTGAGCTCTTGCTCTGTAAAAATTACTGAAATTCATGTTATGAACTATATTCTTAACTTATCGGCAACATTTTAGACAAGTGATTAAAAGTTTATGTCATATAATGCATGCACTGGTAAATTGTAGTATATATAGTAAGTTTAGTATTTTTAGGGTTTTGAACTTTCCACTATTCTCACATTTCACAGACAATTCATTGAGAGAATTGCCAAATAATTAACTAAATCAATAAAAAAAAAAAAATAGTAATCTTTAGTAGCAGCCCCATAAACAAAAGTTAATTACATATTAACTGACATGCCTCCAAGTCACCTCATTCACGTCTGTTGTAAACTACTTTATAAAAAGGCTCAAATTAGTGGGATAACAACAAATAAGCTTAAGTACTAATAGCATTAATAGGAATTTAAAAGCTCAAAATATTAAACTCCACACATGAAATGTACGGTCAGTCTGTTGTCAAACTATCATTCGATACATTTTTTTTTTTTTAGAGAAACCCAAAATACTGTGTGTCCTGCGTGCGAGGAAAAACTTCAAAATCTCAAACAAACCCAGATTCAATCTGCGGACACGTCAAAGCAAAGATGTTTGTGCAACTCCACCAACTGAGCATAACAGACGCTAAGAAATGCACAGGATAAAGCGCTTCATAACAGATTATGTAATGCAACAGTTAGTGTACTGTATGTAATGGGAGCGTCGTCGTGGCTTACAGCCTGCTAACGTCTCCACACGGCTAACGGGCAAAACCAGGTGTCCGGGCCTACCTGGAAAGTTGGTAAAAGGATTGGACGGTTTTAGCCGAGGTAATGCTAAGTGGCTAGTTTGCAGTGGCTGCAAATGGATAGACACACATAGCTGTCAATGAACGGGCCTAAGGTGAAAGCTATCCCAGCAACAACAAAGGGTAGCGGGCTGGGTGGCTGAAAACAGTTATTTTCGTCAAAGTGGAAAAGTGTATTAGCATGAAAACGGCTTAAACGCAAACACTGCACCGAGTAAAAGAGACACGATAGGCTATTGCAACACGTAAACCACACACCGAGGTCAAACTCCTTTCGCGTTTGGATGCTTGAGGCCAAACAAAGTCGGCTGCTCGGCTACCAGCTAGCACGCTGCTACAGCATGGCAGCATCACTGAAGCAGGTCAACAAAACAAGCCTCCGCTCCGGGTATTACAACACCTTAACACACAAACAAGACAAACCGTTGAAATTAAAGATTTATGAGGTTAAAGTTACCTGGCATTGTGATCTAGGTGTTCGCTTCAAAGTGTAACGTTACACAAAGTTATTGCAACTACACCGCGAAGAGTGCGTGTTCGTCGTTTCACCAGCGGGGATTTCTCCGTGCTGCGATGCAACGTAGCTCAAGTTAGCTAAATCCTGTTAGCCACCTTGCTAACTGTAGAAGCTGGTCACGTGGTTTGGTGCTGCATTCGTAGGCTTTCGGGAATGTGGGGAATTACAGTGAACTTTAACATGAACGCAATGCAAACGTAAAAATTAATGTTTAAAATGCCACCTATCTTATCTTTTTAACCATAGGAGGTAGCTCTTTTTAAAACGTTTCTAATGGATTTTGATCATTTGGCATATTGGTCTTGCATTTATCTGATTGCAATTCCTCAATTTTTTTATAAAAGAATCTGCTCTCCAAATTGAAAATTGACTAAAATCCAATGCATGCGTTACATATGACATAAACTATTAATCACTTGTCTAAAATATTTCTGATAAGTTAAGAATTTAGTTCATAACATGAATTTCAGTAATTTTACAGAGCAAGAGCTCCGTCATTACACATTTTTTGAGTTTTCTCATAGTTTTTACATCTTCTGTGTAGTCCTGCTGCACAACAGCATGTTACCTTTCCACTGTTTATCCTTCATTCTCATCGGATCAGATCAAATCCAATTATGGGTGGGGAATAATTCAATATCTTTGTTTATTAACTTTAAGTGGAATCATATTGTTCATATTTCCAATGTCCACAGAATGGTTTTGAATAAACTAATTAAAAACTAATGGTATTTTGATGTTCAAGCTTTGCAAAGAGTTTGGTTTCGTGTAATCCATTACAGTGGAATACAGTTAATCTCAAGATTTACACTGATACTGGGATATATACTTAATATACTTATTCATATGGTGTTAATAATTTCAACCATGTCCACCAGCCCCAGTTCAGATGTTTTGAATTAATGGGCAAGCAACAACATTCAGAACAGTCTGATTTGTATTTGCGGGATGACCAGCATTAACACTGAGTTCAAAGGTGTGCAGGTGAAGAGCAAATGAAAAATAAAGGTCTAGAAAAATATTTATGTTTTGTTTATTTTGCAAAAAACTATTTGCAGCAATGCAAAGAAACAGATGTAGCCCAGATATGCAAGCAGCTACACCACAACATCTGGTTAAATCCCACCGCAGTTTTTCCTTTCCTATTCCCCCCAGGGGCTAAGAGTGCATGATTAGATGATGGATCCCAAGACTGAACAAGATCCAGCTTCGATGCACTCGGAGCAGAAAAACACAGTAAATCACTGACCCTTTTCCTCTGATTTCCATTCAAATGAAAAAGAGCCAGGCTTTTTTATGTTGAGAAAAATGGAGCAAATATGGTGGGTTTGTTTTTCACCCATCTTATTTGATCGACAGCAAAGATCACAAGAGAAACAAACACCATCAGGCCCCCAGCATCACCAACAGAAATAGACATTATGTTTATTTCTTCTCTGGTTAGAAGGTCCAGTAGTTAATGTTGTTAGTTACGCTAATTGGGTGACAGACAGCATTTGACATTGTGGTTGCCTAGCAGCAAACAATACATGATCCTGATGCGTTTACCTGTAACAATTTCTTACAATAAGCTAATAGCCAACAAAGCAAGTCAAGTGTGAGCCACACGCTTATAATTTGCAGCTTTACACTGAAGAACATACTGCTATGAATCCCTTAACACCAGGAATTTCTTCATAATGTAACAAAAACTGAGCAAACACATTAAAAGAGCTGCAACTACAATTATTTTCATTATAGGGAGTTTTTCCACTCCACTGTCACCAAGTGCACCAACTCATTGTGGGTTTCTCTCTATAATATTTTAAGGTCTCAACCTTACCCTGTAAAGTGTCTAGAGATAGTCAGACAAATGTTGCTTTACTTCAAAGATTAACCATTTATAGCCTATAAAGAAATGCCCATCGCAATTTTTGAGCTCATGGCAATGTCTTTGACTTGAATGTTTTTTCCGGCCAACAGCCCCAAACCCCAAATTATTCAACTTTCAATTATGAAGCCAGTTAGCATTAGCAATTTTTTGGTTGAAAAATGACTTTAACAACAGAGAAAATATCAAAATTGGTGGAAATAAAATGGCTTTCAATCAACTGATACAATGAAGTTGACCATCAGTTCTGACTCGACTGACCCCACTGAAAAATAAAACACTGAATAGCTTTGCCTTTTTGCACTCCTAAAAACTATTGAAATAACGATTTGCAAAAGAAGCATCACTGTTTGGTTGAACTGTTTGCAGCTCAAAGACATAGACACAGGATCATTTACCGAACCATGAACCAAGAAAGGTTGGGATCTAATGATACAGGCGGATCAAAAATAATTGAATAATCTTTTCAGTAGCCTAATACACGTCGCAGTAACGTTGAGAATCGAAAATCGGGGCTCACAGTGGGTACGTGAATGCAGCATGAGAACAAACATCCTGTAGCTCCGCCACACCAACACTACACTGCTTACTCTCTTCCAAAACACAAATGCCTGCGTGGCTTCGAAAATAAAAGCTTTTCTGTCGATAAATTACAAATAATCCACCAAGTCACACTTTAATGGCCTTTTAAAAGGAGGACTAAATGACTATAACGATGAACAAAAGGCTACTAAATGATATGGTCTGATGTTAAAATCAGTGTTTATGCATGACCCTTATATCAATATCACTGATCTAAGTAAATGTATAAATCCAGCATTTGAAGACTGCATATTTTCATGAGTTTGACAGCTCTCCTGTGTCGTTCTCTTATCACAATACAACTATTTATAATGTAGCCAAGTTGTTTTACCTTCTTTTCATAATTTTTGTGAGTTTTTCCATCTTTTGACATTCACAATTGAGAGCTTAAGTGTTGCAAGTCGGTAACTAATGTCAGTCCGTGTTAAATGTTTGCAAAACTATTTAAAAAGGCGGTAATACACAAAGTAACACAAGTTAATTGCTTTAAAATGAACACCGTTGCTTTCTCGCTGCTCGTTCTTTCCCTCTTCGTCCCTTTTCAATGGCAAATTGCCATATCCCCCCTTTTACTCCCCCAATAACAACAGACTTACCACACAACTTCAAGTGCAAGTAGTGGGGGATCCACAAACCAGCTGTCGGGGGGAAAACGGGTCTTTTCCGGTCCCGGATGTCACAAGAAAACCACACAATAAAGAAATACCTCTACTAATCTTCAGTACGATAAATAAACACTTGTCTCCTTTATCAATTTGTTCGCGTTATTAGCTAAAAAAAAACGGATTGATCCACTGTTTTTTCTGCCTCAACGCGGAGACTAAAAACCTTGTGTCGTGGTCGCGTTTGTCCAGCTGTACCCTTTAGTCATTGGTTGGAGTTACGTCACTCAACGTTTCCTAGCGATGCTATTGGCCCGAATGACCACAGGCCCCGCCCCATCTCTCCATTCACGTAAGTAAACAAAATATAACCCATTTTTTCTCGCTCCCCCTTTTTTTGCAATCAATATAACCAGTTAATATTTGACAGTGCGGCTGTATTAACTGGGACTGTACTTTCTTTAACAGACGAGCCTCTAGTTTTATGTTTGTTGAGGCTGTTTGGGATGAGAAATGAGCAGACGAGGAGAGGAACAGTGCAAGAATGTAATGTGTAAGTGTGAGCAGTGGCGGGCACAGGCTTTTCAAGGGCGGGGATACCCCCCATCGGTTTGTGCCTCATTTAGTATCATTACATTCAGGTCACATCTGATTTTCTGTAAGACAGATGTTTGTTTGCATGAACAATTAAATAAAAGAGAGTTGTAAAACCACCTGAAATGTAGTATTTGCTGGCCAAATATGCTATTGTGTTTTGTGATTCAGTTTTCTGCAAGAAAAAGTCCAAATTAAGCACTTAAATTTGAGCATTTCCAAGGCTCAGTGTTCCTTATGTGGTATTATGATGGCGCTCTGTTGGCTGATGGAGGTCTTCATCTAGGATGCTCTTACATTTGTGTTGTGGCGGTGAATTTCAGTCTTTTATGCACCGATGACATTACTGATGAATGTATCATTTTAGCATAACTTCGGTTTTTTGAGTGTCTACCATTTTGTCACCTTCAGGGAAAAACTACTATACACATGATGATCCAGCTGCTGTACTACACAGAGACCTAAGCTGACAGTAAAATTGATCAAAGTATAGAAAATGAGGGGTGAGTTGTGCCACAATGGTATAACCTACAAAAAGAGGGAATGTTTTATTTATTCTGATCATTCAGAGCAGCCACCTCATTTGCATCAGAGCCTTTTTATAGCCTCTGTGGTTATTTTGCTTATTTTGGTCAAAGCCAAAAAGCTCCTCTTCACCTGCCTCCTCTCCAGCAGAGCTGGGAGTGGTTTTAATAATGACAGCTCATCAGGATCTCAAACAGTTTCCCATAGACAGCATGGTGAAAGTGATGTATATGCAGAGAGAGATTTGCGGTTCCCAACCCATTTTTTATTTTACCATGGATTGGTATAATGTTGCCATGTTACAGCCTTGCTGAAAATTTTAGTTTAAGGAAATTGTAACTTTAAATTTCCAGATTTACTTTCTTAATTTAGCCATTGTCAGGTTGGCCTGAACTTACAGGCAGTAAGTAAAACCTTATAGTTCTTCAGCTTTTTTCCACTCAAACACTTTCTAAGCTTGAACTGCAACAGCTATTTACAGAATACATCCCTCCTTTGTGTTACATTCCTCTGTCCTCTGCAACTGTTCATCTTAACTTTAGGGAAATTAACAATATGTGATGACAGCTTTCACTTGCATTAACCCTGCCATCCTCTTACAAGGTCCTCATGCATGTCTGACACACATCTGAGACATTCTCAGTCAGCAGTAAACAAGAGGGTGCATTACCCGGAAATTACAGTGGAGGGCGACTGTAGCACGCAGTGTGGTGGTTGGGCGGCGTGAGTCCACTGGCATAAACGTTACTATTGTGCTGTAAATGTGGATCCAAGTGGTGTAGCTGGAGCTCAGGATGTAAATACTGCAACCTGATCCCAATAATGTCTGTAGTGGCTGAAGTGTAGACTGAAGTGACCACAATACGTCTACCTGACTGCCGTACACTCAATGGCCGCTGGATATATTTTATATTCTTGTGCATATTTAGCATTACACCACTGCTTGGTCTTTCTGTAGTTAACAGAAAACAGAGAAGCTCCACATCACCACAAACCATCACAGTAACAGATTTCCAGCTTGCTACATTATTTCTGCATTGCCCCATCTGCAGGCAAGATGCTTGGATGTGCACATGTACTGAGAAGCAAAAGTAAAGTTTATTGTCTCTGAGGGGAGGTTTCGTCTTGGGCACAGTGCTACAGTCCAGTGCTTTATATAAAAACATAGGCACATCATAGAAACATAAGAAGCATGTGACACAATGATAGGCAGTTTTCTTCATATAAAAAAAAAGGAGATAGGGATGTTAAATCATTGTTCAAGAAGGCCAGATGTTCCTCAGAGTGTCATCTTAAATGTATGTGTGTGCGTGTGAGCTGCTTTATCCACACTGACCTGTGATCCTCTGTTTTGGAAACGCAGGAAAGGCTTGTTTCACTGGGATTACACACATGTAAAGACAATCTGTATCCAAACAGAAGCCAAATGTAGTCAAAGCTGTTTCATAAACTGGGGTTTCTGCTCAGTTCACATATGACTGAGGCAGTTATCACCAGTCTTTGCTTGATAAAAACTTCAAGACAGCTCATGGTGCAGAGATTTAACAGACAGCTCACACCCACATACAAAGTCATGAGAGCGCACAGTAATGTAATGCACTCACACAACTATTCTCACACTCACTCTTTAGTTACGGACAAAAGGAGGTTCTCCACTTAAACTCTTTTCCCCCACTGATGTTACATGACGCCCCCCTCCCTCTCCTCTCTCTCCCTCGGTCCCCCTCCGCTATAAATTTCACCCTGTCTTTGCTATTCAATCATAAATCATAAATTCCCTTCCTCTTTCTCTCTTGCTCCCCCTTTCTTTTTATTACACAATAGCCCAGACTTTATGTCAGAGGGCAGTCGTGTTTAATATGTGTGTGCATGTGCATGTGCATGTGTGTGTGTATCTTCTACCGCAGCCTTTCCTGTGGCCCTGGGTCCCCACCCCACTGGCTGCACCAGTGAGTTTGTCCAATGCAACTCACACACACACACACACACACACACACACACGTTCACATGAATATGCACACACAGGAACATATGACACACCCTCACATGCACACGAACAGGAAGTGGCACGTTAACACACACATACGCACCCAAAGTTACAATATTGCCTTCATTATTTTCTGTGCAAACTAAGTATCCCTGCACGCACAAGCGCTTGTAGTCCCAGGTCCTGTTAACACTCACCACTGGGGTGCTGTTAACACTCCGCCTGCAGTAAGCAACAGGCCCGCAGTACGGTCAGGCCTAACAAGGACTTTGGTGAACGCGGAAAATATATTCCTGCTACACATTTGTTCCAGAAACCCCTCTAAGAAAACAAGAGGTCAGGAGGTGCAGACATTTCTACTTCAGCCTCCCCTCCTCTTGTGATTCCCTCTTGAGTGTTTCGCATTGTGGCCCTCACACGTCCAGACTCTGGGCCCCTTGTTTGTTTAAAGTGTTGGCTTGAAAAATGGTGTAAAAAAAAAAAAAAAAAAAGAAAAAAAGTCATGCAGTATTTTTACAAGAAGATTTATTGTAGGAGAAGTTGTATAATTATTAACACTTTATTGCAAACAATACTAATGCAGTGTAAGTCTGCATGTTCCTGACCATTATTCACCTTGATGGCGTGTCATTGTGCAGCACACTCTAACAGGTTAACAGTTTGTTTTGTCAAAAGATCACAAAACTCTAGTTTGAAATCTCATCTCAAGGTCGACTTACTTGCTTTCTGAAGTTTTTGGCCATGTCAGACTCAAGTCTTCATCGGCAGAGAGACTTATCACAGAGCTGTAGATATTCAAACTTTCCCCTTATTCTGAGCACCTATAGGATTTAAAACTGTGTCTACGAAACAAGGTTGTGTGACTGGGATGAAAGTTACAGAATCAAAGACTAAATGGACGTTGAATCTGACGTTGAGTTTGACATTTTGGGGAAACACACTTAGTTAAAAGGATATTGATACTCTCTCGCCTCCGGCCTGAAGAATTAAACCATTTGCTTTAACATGCACTGACATAAACGTATGTCACGGTGAACACAATATCATCAACAACAGTGTAGCATGTGATGCTATCTGGTGGGGAAGTAACAGGTTTTCTCTCAGGCTGTGGCTATTTAGAGGACCTGGAGGAAGAACAGTGTCTTACATTGTGTGTGTGTGTGTGTGTGTGTGTGTGTGCATGCTTGCATGTGTATGTTATGGGTGTGTTTCCGTTGCTCGAGGACTTCCAGGGTCCCAGAGATAATGTGGAATTCATGAGAAGAATGCAGCATAGGGGGTTCCTTCCCGTCACCTGACTCCATCACTTCCTGCATTGGGCTTCCTTCGTCTGGACCTCCACGGAGAAGGGTGAAGCTGTGTCTCGACAGCGGTTCAGGTTCTGTTTCATAATTCGGTCTCTCTGAGGTGATGGGGAAGCTTTGAATGACCCCACCCACTCCCCCCGTATAATGCAGATAAAGACGCAGCTGATTGCTGTGTCGGCCAAGTGCCCAAAATCATGAAAAGCCCAGATTTCATAGCTTCATCAAGCTGTTGAAATGCTGCCGCCAGAGTGCTAATGTTGCTCATTAGAAAATGAATTGGAGCAAATGACTGCGGGCAAGGGATCAAATAAAATTGATTAAACAAAGGAAGAGAAAAGAAAAGAAGAATGCCTCATAAAAGAGGGAAGGGAGATATGAAGGGGAACAATAAAAGAGGCAATAACATGAAAGAAAGAAGGAGAATGAGAAAGAGAAAGAGAGGTGATGGCAGGATCCATATGGGGCCTCTTGGTTTTTGGGCAGCAAGGAGAGACATGCCAGGTAATGGCTTCCAGACACACTCAGTCTCTCTCACACACACACACACACACACACACACACACACACACACACACTAATTCAATTTAGAAATCTGACAGGACAAGGAGACTGAGTGTATGTGGATGTGTTTGTATATACCAGGGGCCTTTTCTTTTGCGTACTCAAGAGGTTTGACTTCCTCTGCCCATTGGGAGTGGGGCCGGCTAGTCTCACTGTGTGTGTGTGTGTGTGTGTGTATTACAAGCACTGGGGGTTAATGTGTGCTTTCAATCACAGCTCTAGTGGGGAGAAATCAGATCCCTGCAGCGCTGATGTGGATTCCAAGAGAGAGACAGACAGACACACACACACACACACACACACACACACACACACACACACACACACACACACACACACACACACACACACACACACACACACACACACACACACACACACACACACACACTAAGAAAACATACTCACAGATATCAGGCTAGAGTGCAGCAAATGCATTTATCTACGGTTTAAGCATTGTACTGATTTTCATTAGGGGACCAGTTTGACATTTTGGAGGATAGCCTACATGATTTGCTTTCTTGGCTTTCTTCTAAGCTAACTGGCTGCTGGACGTTGCTTCATATTAAATGGTCACATATGAGAGTTTTCTCCTACTTCTGATCCAAGTCTCAGCGAGAAAGTGAAGAGCCCAATGATTCCTTTAAACTTGACTGAAACATTTGTGACTCACCTGTTTTCTTCTCTCTGGGCAGTTTTCAGTGTTGCGTTAGGTTGACTGAACACACCTGGCTCTTTCCTGCTTTTGTCTGCAACATTAGAAAGTTGTGCTTAAATATTATGAAGAGGTCAAGGGGAGAAGCTACAGTGTGAAATGAAGTGGAGGGATGAAGGCAAAGAAGTGGAAGGAGACAAAGAAAGGAAAACGCAAAACATGCATGTGAGGAGAAAAGGGAATGAAAGAGAAATGGAGGGAGGTCGAGATGAAAAGAGAAGCAAAGAGGAAGACAGGAAGAGCTAATTAAACAGAGGAAGGATAGATGTGGAGGAGTGGGCGGGGAGAGAAAGGGCAAGATGACTTAACTGGGATACACCGCCTGCTCAAGATTACTCCACCCTCACACACACACAGCAGTTTCCCAGTGAGGTAAATCCCCAGCATTCCCCCTCCTATGCACTGTCACAGCCCTCCCACTCCTGCAACTGGTGTGTGTGTGTGTGTGTGTGTGTGTGTGTGTGTGTGTGTGTGTGTTTGTGTGTGCGTGTGTCACCACTTTTCTCTGGCATTCCTGTGCAGAGCGGAGAGAGACGGTGAGCTCGGCTGCAGGGAGACAGGACTACGAATCCAACTCGGAACTCGGAAGGATTTTCTCAGCAGAAGAAGAAGAAGAAGAAGAAGAAAAAGAAAAACAATCCTCGCGGCTTGTTCTGATCGCTGATTTGGGAATTTCAATTTTGGGAAAATCTCCCTGCAAGGCAGTTGAAAAGTCTTCCATTCTCAACAAGGGGTTTTCTAGAAAAGCATCCTCACAGTTTCCTCCTCTTTCTTTTCCATCTCCATCTCTTCCCTGGAGGCAGATTCCAAACTTCGGACTGCTGACATCCAGGGTTTGGGAATACAGTTGCAGAGGCAAAAAAAGTACAAGGGCATAGTGTTGCAACAGCATACAGAGGTGAGTTAACATTAAATTGTTGATGACATGTAGCTCTTGTTCCTATGGAAGTTGATTGCACTTTTTAAAAGCTATTTTGGACGAAGTTTTTCAACTATAAATTTGCATGTTTGTAGAGTGTAGTGTAGCTTTTGTCTTGCTGGTAAATCTACCAGTAATAGTCACAAAATTCCTCCATATACTTCAAAGTGAGAGAGCCTCATTGTTAATGGTGCATGAAAGTGGAGTGTGTTGCACAATGTGTCTCTAATGTAACATCTCTGGGGGGTTGGAGTTGCTTGTTCTGCTGATCCCCTGCAAGACTCCGGTCGTGCGTCTGAGAGAGGGAGACAAAAGTAGAGAGACTGAAGGGGCGAGGGGGGTGTAAACCATCCACTGCACATTGAGCGTAAAGAGATGAGGGGGATGAGAGAGAGAAAGCAGAAAGAGGGAAGGAAAGAGAGAAGTGCAGTGTTTGTGCAAGAGACGAAGCAGAGGAGGGACGTGGAGTTTCATCCTCTCCCTGGTTTTATCATCAAGTGCGAGGACAATGCCAAATTTGATGCGAACATGCACAAGCACATATTATATTCAAAAGTTTGAATAAATGCACACAGCTGTTGTACATGCGTGTACAGAAAGGATGTCAAACCAACTTCTGGCCTCTCTCACTTTCTCTCTCTCTCTACACACACACATGCACAAGAAAGAGATTTAAACAAACACAGCTTTGTTTGATTGCACTCATCTGTTTAGTTTGCTCCCAGCTTAGATCACAGACTGATCCACTGCTGCAATCCAATACAGACACACACACACACGCCATACAGTCAACATACAGACAACTCACTAATTAGATGATTATATGAATAAAACAAATGAAATGCACACATTCGTCAGGTATAAATGTGAGAGTATTTTGAATAAGTGCACATTATTATTCATGCTACTGTTAACTGTCTCTTACTCATCTATATATTGTTTTGTTTGTTTAACCCAGATAAAATGTTGTCTTACGTCATAGTTATATATCAGTAACATACTGTAGCCTACGTGTTACTCGGAGGAGATTCTGATCCATAAAATGAGACCTGAAAGCTTGACACTGCAGTCACTCAGTGACCTCTGAGCAGCTGGAGTAGCTGCAAGTTCAAAGTTCAAGTGCACAGTGACAGTTGCTGTTGTCGGGGTGTGTCTCGTTCACTTCCCCTCCTTGTCTGACAAATGTCTTTGCTGTGTCTAAAGTCGCTCTCTATTTGGTAAATTTATTTTTTTGCCATTGTATTTGAGGTCTGAATTCTCAGGGTAAATTATGAGCCACACACTTTACTCAACGGACAAAATTACAGTAATTCATTAGTGTCCAAAAGTTGAATTTACTACTCTCAATAGAATATATTATTGAGGGTTTATTATGTCAGAGATGGCAATTTAGTGAGAGAGTGATTTTGGACACACTGGTCACACCCTCTTATCTCTGAGCCATCACTTTTATTTTATTGTACTTCTGTATAATGTGGCATACGAGACTATTGTTATTACATCCAATTACCACTCATTGAAATAAATAACTTAAAACGCCACTCATCAATATTTTATATGTTAACAATGTCTCCCTTACCTGTGCGTAATCTGAAATAGATCACTCGTAGTGGTGAGCTCACATATAATTATCACTGGACTCTGCAGCTCCCCTCAGCCCTGTGGAACATTTTGACGTCTGTCAGCACATTGTTTGGTTTATCGGCTGACTTTACTGTTATGGTTCACTCCCATCTACCAAATTTCCTGGCAGCTGTTGTTACCATGAAACCTCTGAACAAACCACGCTAACCAGTGCACTACCTGCCCAGCACCAAACAACAGATAGACAGAGTTAGCAACTAGCTGATAAACATTTAGCACCAAAAGAGTCAGCTATTTCCCTCAGGAGTAAGTGGAGACCAAAACAGAGTTTCCTATATTAGTAATTCCATATGCTTCATGTTGTTTCTCTGCAGACCCTGGCTCCTGTAAAGATGGCTGACGTGGTGCAGCCAGACCCAAACAGCCTGCAGATACCGGGTGAGATGCACAGACACATTCGCACACTTAATCACTATGGCAACCAGGTCAAAATGACTCACTTCTCCTCCTTTATCTCCTGGAGTGTTAACATTCTGAACTTTCCATGCCCCCCTCCCACTTAAATTACTCACATCAGATTCCAGTGACATTCCAGTCATTCCAGTTCATTACAGATATTCAATCTCACATCTAGAGAGCCTCGGGTCAAGTGTGTTAACGCCCCCTTGCTCATCGCCACAGTGAAAAATAAGGTGTTTTCTGCATGTGTACTTGTATGTTAGTAAGAGCATGTGATGACAGTCCAGTAACGGTTGTTTCCCTTTGATAAGCGTTTTCCCAAGGCTGCATATCTCCTTAAACACTGATTCTGGACTATTCTGTTTGTGGAGTATGTGTTGTGCTTTTACAACGCTGAAACAATTTATAGTGAGATTCTAATTTTCTCTTCTCAGGTGATAATTTATCAGCCCCTTCGTCGCCTGCCACGGCCAGAAATGACTGCAGCATCACACCCCTCACACCCTCGCCCTCGCCAGTAACTTTGGACACACACTCACCACAGACACTCCTACACAAACCTTTCCTCTTTCTACTTATTTCTCTTTATATAGAGCTCTTAAACAGGACCTGTAAAGCCACATCCACTTCACAGTGTTATTAGTGGTTTATACGAGTGTGAAGTGTAGATGTGAAACAAGGACCCGGTAAAGGCTACAATCTGTGGTGAAGAAATATATAGGAAAAATTAAGAATTTCCATAAGTACTTGAGGAACTTTAGTTTAGAGAGGAGTGGAAAAACAGCCAACCTCCTAAATCCATGTTGTTTTCACTCATAGAAACTAGTTATTTCTGAAATGTAATGTAATATTTGGTAATTACATGTCCCGTAAAAGACATTGGTTTAAATCCAACCCATGCTTCCTGTCCACACAGAAATAATAGCCCACATTAGCTCATGCACTCTGCTCTGCCTGTAGACAGTCACAGTATGAAAAGAACATGGGCTTTTTAAAAATTGTTTTCTTTGTTTCTTTTCATAAATCAACAGAAATGTGTTTTATTTTATATGTGAATATTACAGTTTGTATATGGTGCCTGGATTTCTTTCTGGGTGTTTCCTGTTCAGTGTTACATCATATAAACATAAAGAAGAAAGAGATAAATGAGCTCAGAAGAGATTGAGGGGGAGTTTTGTTCTTGTTAGTACAAACCCAAATTTCCCTCTGTCTCTTTCTCCCAGAGGGTGGAGGTCAGACCCAGGATGGCCTGTCCGTTCTCTGTTGTCGTGGCGATAGATTTTGGGACAACGTCCAGCGGCTATGCGTTCAGCTTCACACAGGACTCAGAGGCCATACACATGATGAAGTAAGAGTCTGTCTGCATGGGTTTTTCCCCCCCCAATTCTATTCTCTTCTATTTTCTATTCTTGACAGCTTCTTCCTCCAACCCATGCAGGCGCTGGGAAGGCGGCGACCCAGGAGTGGCCAATCAGAAGAGCCCCACGTGTCTGCTGCTGACTCCCGATTTGCGGTTCCACAGCTTTGGTTTCGCGGCACGAGACTTCTACCACGACCTGGACCCGGAGGAGGCCCGGCACTGGCTCTACTTTGATAAATTCAAAATGAAAATCCACAGCACAAGTGTAAGAAACAGAGCGAGAAAATACGATGTAAAGGGTGAAATAGAAGAGTAGAAGTGCATATAATATATGTAGACTTTAAAGAGTGACTTAATACCAGGCTGAAAAGCTGAAAGTTTCAAGTCTCTTGTACCTGTAACCACACCCAACAGTGATGTCATGATGTACTATCACCCAAGAGTACACTATTACATCACTGCAGCAAGATGAGAAGAAGAAAAAAAACAATGTAGCTCAAAAAGAAACAAGATTTACCTGCTGTTAAGTTCCTATTTAAGCATCAGGGAAGACGATGTTTCAGAAGTTGTGACTGTGTCTGATGCAGGACCTCACCATGGAGACAGAGCTGGAGGCGGTCAACGGACGGAGGGTCAGGGCCATCAAGGTGTTCGCTCACGCCCTGCACTTCTTCAGGGAACATGCTCTAAAGGTAAACTGTAAAGCTCCACTTAATTATTGCAGTATGGTGTCACACATTCAATACAGTACATGTGTGTGAATCTAGTATGTACAGTATATATGGACACACATTTTGTGCTTTGTAAACCAAGCTGTTGAGACCAAAACTTAACCCAGGACTGTTTTAGCTGATGTATTGTCATATGCTGTTGTACTGTAAGTGTTCTTAGCAAATTCAAAATAATATTTAGTGATATAAAATACAAGACGGAGTAAATCAAGAATCGATGCGGTTTCTGGCTGGAGATGTTTGGACTTAATTTTGACAGTATTTTTCTGGATTGTGTTCCAGGAAGTGAAGGACCAGTCCTCATCAGTGCTGGAGGGAGAGGAGATCAGATGGGTGATCACTGTCCCCGCTGTGTGGAGGCAACCTGCCAAACAGTTCATGAGAGAGGCCGCATACCTGGTAGCAACGCACGCACGCACGCAGATACTTTACATACATTAATACTTAAAGAGTCTAATACAGTTTGTATTAAAGAGGCTCCATGAAGAGTTTATGCTTAATGTTTAAATAACACATATGCAATGAAAGTTACATCTGCACGTTTAGTGATTTTTAGATTTCCAGATAAACTGAAGGATTAAACGCGGCTTCATGGGTGGAGAAAATGTTCATATACCTCAGGCTAAATTTATTTCTATTAATCTGTATATAGATTTAATAAAGTTGGTTTATGGGTTGATTTATGGTGTAGTTTCCCTGTTTATTTATTTATTTTCCTAATTTTTGTATCTTTATCATACTTGGTTTTTTTTTTAAGATACTGCAAAGTAACACCTGATCCTTTTTCTTGGCAATACATGTTTTTCACTGGATAATAATTGTCCAAAGTGTCGTCATAGTCAGCTTCAGTTTAACAGTTTCAACAACCTTGACTGAATCTTCAAGACACACACACACGTACATACACACGCAGAGGGTAACGGTGGACTCAGTGTGTGTGCATGCGCGTGAGGAAGAGGAAGAACAACAGGGAGATGGAAAGAAAGTGCAAAGCATGTAAAGCATGAGATAAAGGCAGTCTGATTATTTCCATTATTTTGATTGTTTCCATGGAACATCACTCTCACACACACACACACACACACACACACACACACACACACACACACACACACACACACAACACTGCTCCATTGCCTCTGTCCTGGTACATCTTCCCACGAACACACACCCACATACACACGGCCCCTCCTTGGTGTACTGTGCATGTTAAAATGACTTGTAGGAACTGTGTACAGTGATGCAGGGGGTCCTATTGCAATACTCATCAATGAGAATGGGCCGACCTGTGTGTCTGTGAGTGTGAGTCCAGTTGTGCAGAGCACATGCAACACTTCATGGGAAAGACTGTACATGACCTTCTACTCTTAATGTCATGATTTCCTTATTTGCCTGCGCTCACGTAGTCATTATCAGCCATCTGCCATTCACTCACTCTGGGACATACATAAATAGTCTAATGCACACACACTCTCACATGAACGCTGACATATATGCACACACACACACCCTGTGCTGGCTCCTGGCTTGATGCCGTCAGGGTGTGTGTGCTTCCTGCTGATGATGTCATCAGCGGCGAACAATGAGGGAGACCGGCGTACAAACACAGGAAGCTGAGTCCAGGCCCCCACCCTGCGCGCACACACACACACAGACACACATATCAACTTTACTCCCAATACATCAGGACTAATGCTTATGTACCTCCTCTCCTCTCCTCCGTCTTTTATCCCAACACAGAAACCTTAGCTCACATCATCTTCTCTCCCTTTTTGTTCCTTCATATGTTTGTTGTACAGCTGTCCTTCAGCTTGTGTGTTTTACTCCATGAGTGTTCTTCTGTCATCTTTTTTTCCTCCTCATCTTTTTTTGTTGCCTTCTGAGACTTGTCCTGCACTCCATCCAAAGCTCATCCTAAACTAAATAACACCACTTTGTATGGCATCTTAAAAAAGGTTTCTAAATCATGAAATCATTATAAAGAATGATACAGTTTGACCTGGAAAATGTTTGAACAACTACTTTTATTTCTTTTTTAATTTCTCCTTTTTCTATGAAACTTGTAACCATCTTTTTTTTGTTTTCTATTGACAAATTTCTTTCTTTTGTCCATGAGCCATAGTAAAGACAGAATAGAAAGAAGTAGACAAGAGAAAATTATAAACATACAAAATACAACAGTATGCTGCCTTAGTGTGTAGAAAGGTCTCAAATTACTGTAAGACATGGGTGACTATTACATCTACCTATTTTCTTTATGTGCGAGGGAAAAACTTTGCTTCTCCAGGAATAAATACTTTCCAGCACATCTTCCATCTTCACTGAACACTCCACCTGTCAATCAAACACTTTGAGCAGGTCGATTTTCTGTTTGTGTTAAGGTTAAGTATTAGCAGACAGAGCTATTGGGTTTTAGTTTTTTCTTTGAGTTTTCTTCTCATTACAGAGCTGTAGACTGCTGTGAGTCGTGACTTACTTGAGACTTAACTGCAAAACAGAACTTGGCAAAAATATTGTCCCAAGTTTTGACCTGGTAAAGTCACAACTTGAGACTTTAGCAGGACCTGATCTTGACTTCAGACCTGGAAACAGTTTTAATTGCCGGCAAATTAACCGACTTGTAGCTTGGTCTTGAAGACCTGTGACTTGGACTAAAAGTCTTAAAATCAACTCCAATTACAAAACTAACAACAATGCAACTCAGTGTCTCTATAAAACTGGGAGAAAAAAAGATACTTAAAATCTGCTTGTAAATGTTTCTCTCTGTGTGTCTTTCTTGTCCTCTCCAGGCTGGTCTGGTGTCTCCTGACTGTCCTGAGCAGCTCCTCATCGCTCTAGAACCAGAGGCTGCGTCCATTTACTGCCGCAAGCTCCGCCTCCACCAGGTGATTGACCTCAGCATGCAGCCAATCACAAACGGCCTCGATCTGGACGGGTCCCGGCCCTTCGACTCCAGCTTCAGACAAGGTAGAGAAGAGAGAGAAAGAGTGTGTGTGTGTGTGTGTGTGTGTGTGTGTGTGTGTGTGTGTGTGAGAGAGTGTGAGTGTGTGTCTCCTTGTAGACTTTGTCATTAGCATAAGCATGAAACCACACTGTGTTCCTGGAAATATTGTTGTTTGATTTCACTTGGGGATTGTGGTCTTTGCTCACGATAAATCTCTGTGTGTGTGTGTGTGTGTGTGTGTGTGTGTGTGTGTGTGTGTGTGTGTGTGTGTGTGTGTGTGTGAGTGAGTGAGAGAGAGAGAGAACTGATACTAATCGTGGTTTTGCCTCAGATGACCTACAGTTGTGTGTGTGGAGCTGTACACAGACACATATGACTTTGGACAGGACATATGTGTCATGAGATGGAAACATGACCAGTGGGAGAAAGAGGGGGAGGAATTCACATGAAGGGAAACATTGTGAGAGACCGGTCTTCAGCTTCTGAGGGTCCAATATTTAGCAAAGAAACTCACTTTGACTCCGTCTTCTGATTTAGGTTGCAGAGGTACAATGGAAATGTATTGCTCCTGCAGCACCAGAAAACAACAAACAAACACAACAACATAAAACAGGCTACACTAGAGTTGAATTAGGATTGTGAGGACGCATAAGGAAAGAAAGTGCATTTAAACTATTAATAAATTGTGTGTAGAAACACATCATGCAAATTAACTACGATTTAAAAACATATTTCTTCTGTATTGTGGCAGTATGGGAATGCATTCGCTACAGCTCTAACTTGCACCTCAATCTGGCTCTTTCTATAGCAACAGTGACTCAGCAGTATTGTATTGTTTAGAGCCGTCTGTCAAGGCGATGGCAAAATATACAACAATTAATCTTTTTTTGGACAAGAGCAAGCTGTAAAAAGAAACAACGACATATTATCAGTGTATAAAGTTGTTGACATGAATGTGTTAGCAACAGTTTCCTATTTCACATTCAACAGACACAGAAAAACATTAGGATTCATTCGGAATTGAACCACAAAAAAAAAAAAAAAAAAAAAAAAAAAAGAGCTCTGGTTTGGTCTCCAACAACTACTTGTGGAAATATTGGTTTTGTAGCTGAAAACAAGGCTGTTTGGAGCAGTGAGACTGAAGCGAAAGAGTAAAGCTGGGGACCCTAAAACCACAACAATGGCACAAAAGACACTAAAATGCTCCACAGAGCTGAGGGGATCTGCATCTAGCTATAATTCCCTGTGGGTTTGTCATTACAACTTTCACAATATACATACATATATATACATTTTTGAACTGTGCAGCTTTTAAAAAAAAAAAAAAAAAATCAAATAGGGAATTTGCAGAGAGGAAAAATACTTCCAGAACCAGCAGCTCCTTTCACTTTGCAGCTCTATAGTTCATGCACCAAAAAGCTTATCTGCCAAAAGCTACACCTTTTCACAATAAAAGGATAAAAGTGACAGCTTCCAAAAATTATAACTATTGATTGAGCGGTAGATGTATTGTCATTAGTGTACAGGAGCGCTGCATGGAAACAATTCAGCTACAAGCAAGGAACAAAGACCATTTCAGACTGTGAAAAAGGAGACTGATGCATAATTCAGCAAGCGAACATGCCGTCCAAAATCCCCTGCACAGGCCCACTTATACATATGCAGTCAGTGACACACACACCGAGACATTCACACGCAAAGACACACACTATACACAGGATATTGTAATTGGAACAAGGTGCAGTGAGACCATGATCTCACCCCCTCCTGGCCTGTCATTCTCCCTCTCCTTCACTCACTTTCATTTTTCTTTCTCTCTTTTCCCTCCATCTTTCTAGCATTTGCTCTCACTCTCTTTCTCTCTCTCAAACTGTCTTTTGCCAGGTCGTACTCTTTGCATGGAGTCTGCAAACACACACGCACGCACCCGCACACACTCAGCAGACATGTTTGCATACACACACACACACTTGGCATCATGGTCATGGTTTTTACTATCTTTAGCTTTTCTTCCACCTCATTTCTTCTCCAAAGATAGCACTGGGGAGCCATTAAAATAAAAGAAAATCTCTCACACACACACACACACACACACACACACTTTCTTTTCTGTTTCATGTAAATGGTTTCCAGACTTGCGTTCCATTCATCACCCCCGTACAAACACACACACGGATGAAATCAAGGCCTTTATGATTGTGGTGTTCTTTGTTCAGCTTCATTTACCATGTACACGTACACACGTACACGTACACACACACACACACACACACACACACACACACACACACACACACACACACACCCTCCTGCGTCATTCAGGGCTTTAGCACAGCAGTAAGAGTACTTTGCTTTCAAGACATTGTAGGACATTGCTGCTCAATAAGCCTAATCTTTACAGTCAATCTTTCTTTCTTTCTCTACTCATGGGGTTAGAGGGAACGTAGTAAAAACCACTTTCACCTAAATTATACAAACACTTCACTCCAGACTGTCAAACCTATGACTTATGACACACACATTCATATATCAGGACCACAGCTTCTCCTTACAGCACTTCCAGAGAACCTGTTTTATCAAGAGAAAGACAGATACTTTTTTTTTTATGCCAGCTTCCTCCTCTTACTTCTTTGAGCTTAAATTATTTCTCATCTTCAAGCCATTACGTCTCATCTAATGTGTTCACCCGCATGTATGGAGGCGTATTTTTGCATCAGCTCTGTCAAACAGGCTGTCAGGTATATTCCGTATTTTTGTCAGATGTGTTCGAGTGTGCTCTGCTTTTGCTGGCCCCCATCCATCCCCTTAACCCACCAGTCGAGAATGAATACAGCTGAAAAGTGAACGTGTTCTTCATTTCCAACAAATTACTCTTGTCATGCAAAAACATTATGACTCATTTTGGTATGTTTTTCTTGTTTTACTTGGATTGAAATACTTTTTTTGTATTATACTCTTGTATAACTTGTTTAAACCTTATTATATGTAGTATAAATGAAAAACATTCATCTTCATTAAGATGAAAGTTGGGATGTTTCTGTTTTTGTTTAAGCTAGTGTGCACTGAATATTAAACAAGCTAAAGCGTCTGACCCTACAATGTTTACAGAGAGAGACCAAAAGATGTTTGCATGCAGGCAAAGCAGTGCGAGGTGGTGAAAGGTGGTGACGTCTCTGAGGGCCCGCAGCTGGAGAGAATCCATGAAATTATTTCATTTAGAAAAGAGGGGCCCATAGCAATATTACAGGGGGCTTGAACTTCCTTCTTGTGCCCCAGGGGCCCAGAAATCCCCACTGTGCCCCTAAAGCTCTCTGTAAAAGATGGCAAAATTAAAAAGATAGACACAATGTCACTTAAGGCTCACTGGATTTGAAATGCTTCAGTTTGAGTAGAATTGTCACAGTAAAGCCAATGAGGTCACCTTCTTTCTTGAAAATATAACTCATGTAGAGCTGACCGATTCAACTTATTTTCATCGTCATCGCGATATGAACATGTGCAATAAACACATTGTAAAGGACTGACGATAATTCTAATGATCGTCGATCACTGATACCATCGTCCATCGGCACAACCCTGGTGTGAATTCTCCCAAGACGAGACGCATTGAGGACACATCTGAGATCTGATCACTCAGTCCACAGTCGGAGGTGGTCTGGGCTACATGTGTCCAAATTCTTTTAGCAGTGTGAACGCACATGCATACTGGGCCACACTGAAGGACCGCCTACTCTACTGACGTCCTCCGACACAGTCTGATTAGTCCCGCCACAGTTTCATAGGCCCTGTTCAGACCTGGTGTTAACATCCGTCAGGGATGATCCGATCACTTAGTGGACAGCTCTCTGTTCGTCAGTTCACACCTGGCTGTAAAATGCATCTCCACATGCGTCTTGATTAACCACTTGTGATCGGATCTCCGTTCCCCGCTTTATATGCAAATAAAGAGGTATGCGTTGTTGTTTTTAGCCAATCGACAAACGGGGCCGTTGTTAATGTACTTGTGTGTGTGTGTGTGTGTGTGTGTGTGTGTGTCAAGCAGCAACCGAGAAGGGGGGGTGGTATGGCTAACTACTAAATCGTTTAAATTTTATTAAGGCATAACGTGCTGCAGAATTGAGGGTGTGCCGCTTTGAGTGACAGACGGGTCTCGGCTCAACACGCGCCCATCCTCTTTGCCCATTTATGGATTATCCGGGAGTTCTGCGGAGTCAGGTACTGGCAAGATGGCGATGACAGAACAGCCCACTCTGAGCTTCAAAACCACTCTTCAGAAACCTATGGGTGACCTCACGGAGGCTAAACCCATCTTTATTTACAGTCTGTGGTGTGTGTGTGAGAGCGAGCGACAGCGAGTGGGGCATGAAGGCGTTATATGAAGTGAGATCCGATCACAAGTGGTCAACCAAGACGCATGTGGAGATGCATTTTAAAGTCAGGTGTGAACTGACGATTTGAGAGCTGTCCACTTGTGATCGGATCACTGCGATATGAACACATCGTAAAGGACTGACTGAAACGATGAATTAGAAACAATAATTTTATTTACTCACGCTATGCAGTCATAGGGTTTTCAAGCAGCGCCCGAGCCAAATGAGTCGGGGAAAAAAAACACCATGTTTTGGTGTCGGGCTGCAGCTTCTCACTCAGGCACAGTAGACGGCTCAGAGGCAGCAGTGCAAACCTGCAACATTACCTGCAGCGGAGGGACGAGGACGGAGGAGATGACCGATAGTGACCTTTGTCTGTTCTTCATTCAGCTTCGCTCAGCAAAACTGTATATGCGCACTTCAATATTTGTTTATTCATCACAAGTAATATCATCATTACAAAATTGAACAGTCTCATCACACATCGCAAATGTTCCTCATATCTTGAAGGCCTGATCTCATGTTTGAGCTGCTAGGGGGCAGCACAAACAGGCTGCAAACACACTGACATATTAGCAACTTTTAGGTTGATATTAGTGAACTTGTTAACAAATACTTGCCTTTTTACACATGAAGCATACGCATTATCATTCATTTGAAGTTCTGTTTCTGGACTCCCTTGACTCATGAGAGAAATATCTGTGATCCATCCTCAATATAAAATATTGATTATAGCCACTTTAAGTACAAGGCTGAAACAGGTAGGTGCTTATGTTACCGGCACCAGACCTAGGGGAAATCTGTACAGGCAGCAAGCAGCACACAGGCGGGAGAGCACTGTGTAGCCAATATAAAGAAAAGGACTGTAGATTGAAAGAGAGAGGACCAAAGTTAGAGTCTTGAACAGACCAGAGCTCGTTTATTTCTGAGAACTATTTCATCCAATTGCTACTTAACAATCTCCACATTCACACTAGGTACAAAGAATATTAAAACTAACATATTCCATAAATCAAACAAATAACGTTACAACCAAAACAACAATAAGTGACACAAAACATTCTGACAAAAAAAAAAAAGAAGTGCACATAAATTCAGAATTATTCAAAACTGTTATACCCTTTTCTTCCTGTGCCAGACACATTAGCATAATATAATCCTGTTTACACTCATTCAACACTATCAAAAGTGATCCACAGACCACAACATTCACAAACACACACACTCCCTCACACTTGCACACCGTGGCGGCAGCAAACAACGTGGCGGCAGCAAACAACGTGGCGCAGCCACAGCATGGCGGCGAAGGTGACACTAGTCGAAATGTGGGATTTCTCCTTTCCCAATTTACTCGCTACTGGCTGGCTAACATCCTAACAACATTTACAACACGTTTGACCATGTTACTGATTACTAGCGTCAAGTACTTACACTTATAAAACTACGGTGCCGACTGACGTTCCTGTGACATTACCGTCAGCTTGGCAACGCACGCTGAGACATTCAAGTACAAAAACAAACTTGCTGCAAATCTTACACATCTCAAAACTCTCTGAACACACTTCAGACAACTACTACCACTGCTACATGAGTTTTAGAGCCCGTTTAAGAAAATAAAAGTGAGTTTTACAGTACCTGTGGATTGGTAGAGAGGACCACGGTTTGAGTCTCCCACAGGCCACGAGTTCGTTTATTTCTGAGCTGCGCATGTGCAGAGCCTGTCACTATAATCCCTCTAGCAAATCCACAACAGCACCTTCTACTGACTGAAATGTGTATTACCTCAATATAAAGAGTACATGAAAATGTTTCAATAAAACTGAACATGTAGCCTCTTTCCAAATCACTACACTTAGCTTAGCCCAGTTTAGCATTAAGACTAGAGTTATGTATAACCAACTATATGACTGTCTATATGACTCTAAGAAAATACATAATACATGAATGAGCAAGAATGAAGTAAATCTGAAATGATATACTTAGATCATAATATCTGGTTTAAATGCTTATCCTGCTTATATTGTATGTTGTTAAGCAGCTACACTGCTTAAAGTAAAATTTCACCTTGCCTCCTGTCTGAACATAGTGTACAGATCTTCTGCCTCGCTGTGACTTTTTGAACTGATTTAATAACATAAATGATTTTGTATGTATATATGTGTGTGTGTGTGTGTGTGTGTGCAACAAAGATCATATCCAAAACCGAAGTATGTTGTGCACCTGTGTGTATTTAGCCTTTTGTGTGTGTGTATCGTAGCAAGGGAGCAGTTGAGGCGATCCAGACACAGCAGGACCTTCCTGGTGGAGAGTGGAACTGGAGAGCTGTGGTCAGAGCTGCAGACTGGTAAGGCCCTGTGTGTGTGTGTGTGTGTGTGTGTGTGTGTGTGTGTGTGTGTGTGTGCGTGTGCGTGTGCGTGTGCGTGTGTGTGTGTGTGTGTGTGTGTGTGTGCGTGTGCGTGTGCGTGTGTGTGTGCGTGTGTGTGCGTGTGTGTGTGTGCGTGTGTGCGTGTGTGTGTGCGTGTGTGCGTGTGTGTGCGTGTGTGTGTATGTGCGTGTGTGCGTGTGTGTGTGTGTGTGTGTGTGTGTGTGTGTGTGTGTGTGTGTGTGTAAGAGAGACCGAAGGACCCCACATGTCGGAGATATTGATGATTTTGACCTTTAACCCCAGCAGGCTGTCTATGAGAAGCAGTCACACCTACTTTCACATTTCTACTAACCCTCAGATTTTCCTTCCTATGTATCACCTCCTCTTTCTCCTCCATTCACTGGGTTTTCATTAAATTCAGGATGGTCACTGTGACTCCTTATCTACAATATCTGCACTGGTTGTTTGTATTCAAAAACCAAACCACATTTTTGTTAAATAGCTAGTTGCTATTTGCCTTTTGGCTTAACCACATCATGACCAACCTGCCACACTTTACTATAATGAAAATGTCATACAAGAGAGGACCAGCATGGAGTCTTGAGTGTTCCACAAAAATATAATACAGTTTAACAGTTCTAAAATGAAAGTAACAGACATTTTATTCAATTTTTAAGTCAATTATGATGATTTAATAATCAAACATTTAAATGACATTGCCTGTAGAAACACTAATAAAGCTAAAGCAACTCAAGGTCCACTTACAAGCTTTTCCCAAACTCTCCCAAACTCCATGACAACTGAGCAAATGGAATACAGTGAACTTTGGTTGAAAGCTCTGGAAAAGAAAAAAAAATGTAGATCAAAATACAGTTCCTGGTGCTCTTACTGTGTGGTACACTCGAGGTTCCATACAGAGCCAATTTTGAGAATGAAATCATAACGTTTTGAGAAAAAGCTAAAAAGTATATAATACAATAAAGTATAATATTTCAAGAAAGGACTTTTACTCAGCCAGTTTCTACACAACCAAACACGAATATTTCACAACCATAAAACTTGCTCCCAGAGATGATAAATTCCAAACTAGGGACAATCAAACTCATCTATTTTGCTGGTTTTGCACACAGACTTTTCTCTCTCTTTTGAACCATGACAAAAATCTGAGGAGCCACGTGTCCCTGCTGACCCTTTCTGCTCCCTTTCCTGTCCACACACACACACACACACCCACACATGCACACACAGGAAGGACCCAGCCCATGGGACTCTCTGCCTCTGCACTGCAAATAAACCAAAGGAGTAGAAACCCTGTTTTACTCTCCTTCTCTTCCATTTTCTTCTCTCATCCCTTCTTGTATTTTTCATTTTTGTTCATCTATTCCTTCCGTTCTTTCTCTTTCTCACCCGCTCATATATGACCTTATACGCTCTTGAGTTTAGGGCGTGGTCAGCCGTACCAGGGTAAAAGCTGATCGTATCATACACAAACACACTCACAGAGGGAGTGCAGCAATCACAGATGCCTGAAGGTTGTTTATGAGAGAGTCCGCTGGTTGAAGAGTTTCAGGGGAAACACACACACACACACACACTGGAAACATTCCACAAAAATGAAGACACATTATCCTTCACAATGGGTTCAAACTGATGAGCTTTATCAAGAACAACAGATTTAATGAACTAAATTTGTGTGTGTGCTCTCTGTGTGCAGGGGACAGGTATATTGTTGCAGACTGTGGAGGAGGGACTGTTGACCTGACTGTCCATCAGATCGAGCAGCCACAGGGAACACTGAAGGAGCTCTACAAGGCTTCAGGTGCAGTTTCTTTGCAATCTTGCAAACACAAAAATTTCCAGCAGTTTCCAAAGCTCTACTTTCTCTCCCAGGCGGTCCGTACGGGGCTGTCGGCGTAGACCTGGCCTTCGAAGCCATGCTGTGCCAGATCTTCGGCGAGGACTTCATCCAGAGCTTCAAAGCCAAACGTCCGGCGGCCTGGGTGGACCTCACCATTGCATTCGAGGCAAGGAAGCGGACGGCGGCGCCGGGCAGAGCCAACGCCCTCAATATCTCCCTGCCCTTCTCTTTCATTGATTACTACAAGAGACACAGAGGGCAGAGTGTGGAGGCCGCCCTGAGGAGGAGCAAGTGAGTGTGGGCTGGAGGAATGTGGTGTGTGTTTGTGTGTGTGTGCATGACAGAGATGATAGATTGGGAGTGGGTGAGCAAACAGTTTTAACAATGGAGTGATTTTGTGCAGCATCGGTCAAGATTCAAACTCTCTCTTCTGTGTGTGTGTGTCAGCATGAACATAGTGAAGTGGTCGTCCCAGGGGATGCTGCGACTGACACAGGAAGCCATGACCGAGCTCTTCCAGCCCACCATTGTCAACATTGTCAAACATATTGGTGAGAAACACACAAGAAGACACTGCCCCAAAATGCAAAGTTTATATGGGTAGAGGGAGATGCCGACATTTTGGTGAAATTAACCTGTAAAGACAAGTTCATCGTCCTTAAACCTTCACTAATCACTAGATAGCCGCTCATTAGTACAGCTGTAAGTTACAGAGATGGGAACTGGGTTTGTCTTGACTGTCTCTGTCCAATGTCACAGGGATTTGCCAGAACTGTCAAAAATACAACACATAGTGCAGTTTTCATCTACAGCTCAGACAAGCAAAACAGAATTTAGTCATAATGGCTTTGTTGGTATCTTGTTCTAGATGACAGTGACCTCATTTTTTACAGCCTTGTCAAGACACAAGACAGAAATACTGAGAGTGTCTGTTTTAAATCACTCACATTCCAGTGGTGCATTTAAAACCAAGGACCGGTTTTCCAGCATTTAGCATTGCTGGTCTTCACTGACTAAACATAAGAGAAAGAGTGAAAGGCAAAAAAGACATAAGTTGAAAAAATACCAAGTTTAGCTGATAGAAGGGAAGTAATGATGGCTCACCTGGTATCTAACAGGCTTAGTCCTAACCGCAATGGCCATGGGTTTGAGACCGACCCATTGCCCTTCACTGCAGGTCACCCCCCCCCCCCCCCCCCCCCCCCGACTTTCCTGTCTATCTCTCACTGTCCTATCAGAATAAAGTCAAAAATGCCCCCAAAAAATAACTTTAAAGAAATCAGTATTCCCCCATGAAACATCCAGACTCATGATACACTTACTGTACCACTGCTCCCCATCTTTTCCTTTCACATGAACAAAAACGCTTTGCTCACACAAAAAAAAAAAGCGAACTTCTTTTAAAGATCTCCCTCCCACCCTCTCCCCCTGACAGAGGAGCTGATGGTGAAGCCAGAGGTGTGCGGTGTGCGCTTCCTCTTCCTGGTTGGAGGCTTTGCAGAGTCGCCCATGCTGCAGAAAGCAGTCCAGAAGGCCCTGGGGCGGACGTGCCGCATTATCATCCCCCATGACGTTGGCCTTACCATACTGAAGGGTGCCGTGCTCTTCGGGCTGGATCCCACCGTGGTGAGGGCTCTGGAGTAAGCTACCTTAGTTAATGCAGGAGTATGTCTTTAAACACATGATCTAACAATCTCTTTCTAACAGGTCCGAGTGCGCCGATGCCCCTTGACCTACGGTGTTGGCGTGTTGAACCGGTTTGTGGAGGGGCGCCACCCTCGAGATAAACTCCTTATCAAAGATGGCCGCGAGTGGTGCACCGACATCCTCGACCGCTTTGTCTCTGTCGACCAGTCGGTGGCTCTGGGCGAGGTCGTGAGGCGCAGCTACACCCCTGCTCGTCTGGGCCAACGGAAAATCATCATCAACATCTACTGCAGCATCACAGACGATGTTACATACATCTCTGACCCCGGCGTCAGGAAATGTGGGACGATAACGTTAGACCTACCAGAACCTTTACCACTACCAGGAGCAGTGGGAGGAGCAGGAGGAGGAGGAGGAGGAGTCCCAGAGAGGAGGGAGATCAGAGCGACCATGCAGTTTGGAGACACAGAGATCAAAGTCACAGCCGTTGACGTCATGTCTAACCGCTCTGTCCGGGCTTCCATAGACTTCCTGTCTAATTGAGGAGGAGCAGGAAGTGGAGACGAGGATCTGAAAACAGAAATAACTGATTCCAAGAATGATAATCTTAGAAAAAGCGGTACTTTGGGAGTGGGGCTCAAATATTTTTGGAAGGACGGGGAGGGTTGCATTAATTGAAGAAACTCACACCTCATAATTCAGACATTTAGGATTTACATTTAATCATTAGAGTATAAAAAAAAAATCATGAAAGTCCTAAAAAGAATTTATATTCAGTTGAACTGTAGGGTGCCCTCTCGGCATGGGAAAGAAGAAATTACTTTGTCTGGTTTCAGTGGCGAGTTTTTCATGTCACGCCATATAAATGCTGTCACAGGCATTTCCTGCCCAGAAAATATTCTGAGTGCCACATGTGTGAAACCAAATGCAAGCTGAGGGCTGAATACAAATCTGTAGTGCAGTGAGACAAACAGGTACCATCAAATGATTCAACCTGTCCGAGGAGTATTTCAAAAACACTTACCTGGAGAGACTCTACCTGAAGCAGCAAACTACCTAGAGTGAGACTCACTCGTGTGTGTTCAGTGCTAAATATTAGGAATGTTGCCTTTTCCCTCACATAATTAATGATACCTCATTTAAATCCTATTTCAACCTTCATATATGATGTATATGATGTTCATATATTGATGCTACGACCTGGACTGCAGCTTTGTTTCTCCCATGTCGATGATTGTGCACCACCTAGGGGTGAAAAGACTGAACTACTAGCTGAGAAAGCACCTTGGAATATAAACACTCCAGGGATAAAAATCAAAACACATGTAAGAGGCGTATATTGGGAAGGACCGTTGCATTATTACATACTTTGAACTTACAAAGTTTTAGAAAGTCAGGTTTCACCCACATCCATGTCTAAAAGTTTCAGCATTTGTGTTACACTACACGGGAACATGTTTGGGATTACCTGATTTCTTCTTTCCAAATCAGGATGAGAGCTTTAACTGTACAACAGTTGTTTTATTTCAAATGTTTCAAAACCTACTGCGACATTAAAGCTGTATTATTAGATTTTTTTTGGCCACATAGGGGCAATGGATCAAGCTGTAAATGCAACATTGATATATCCTCATCAAGTTGTTGGCATTCCTGGGGAACTGTAGAGTTGGTTGAGCAGTGAGTGACATTTTTGTCATTACAATTAGTGACTTGATCCATAATATAAAATATTGATTAGTGCAGCTTTAAAGTGAGTTCCTGCAGAAAGAAAGGTGGATGGGGGAAAGTGTTGGTTATCAATTGTACCACCTAGAGTCATCACCCTGTCATGTTTAAGTCAGGAAATGATGTTTTTATGTGTATACTGTATTAAACTGTATCCATGTTTATGTATAAAGTAATATCATAAAACGTATGACCTATGAGTGTATTGATACACTATCAGTCAACACAGTGTGATTTAAGCTGTGAATTTATTGATAAGAATGGTCCGATAAATAGTTTCACACAGCATAACCAATGACAAACGGTTCAGAACTGCTCAACATCCTATCAGTGCTTTACTCTCCATGTTACATAATTTGTCACGTAACAGAAAAAAACCAGATTAGAAATGACGGCTCCTTCAGGTCAGAGAGGAAGAGCTGACTCTGAGGGGACAGGAGTGTGTTTAATTCAAAACCAAGGGGGATTGATCTCATTCTTCTTGTATTTCAGAATCATTTCTCAGTAAAACGATCACAGGTGGAACGATAACAGCGCGTGAAATTTTAAAGACATTAGCAAGTCAAAGCTTCAGTAAGAAAAAAAAAACAAGGACAACACAAGAAATGTCAGCCATCTTTGACAAAGTCCAAAGAATCTGTCTTGAAATTACTAGACGAACTTCTCTTTTCCCCCCGTTTTGTTTGTTTCACTACACCTGCCATTTGTAATGTGTCTATGACTGGTTAGAAAACCTCATTTTATCTAGAATTCAAATCCAAATTCAGGTCAAACATGTCAAGATACATTCAACGCAATCTTTGTTTAAATGTAACCTGATCTACATTTAGATTTTAAGGCCAGTTTAAAATGGGGTTTTGTTCCTGCTTCCTCTTAGTGAGCATGGGGTCTCCCACGGCCTCTGCCCCTGCCGCCACCTGGAGGTCCGTCCATAGAGCTGCGGGGGTTTTTGATCGTCTCATCGACCGACAGGATGAGGCAGGCTGCTTCTGAAGCTGCTGTCAGAGCGTTGATGCGCACGATGGACGGCTCCCAGACACAGGAAGCAAAGTTGTCTGCAATGTCCTCACTGTTGATGTCCACGCCGTACCACATACCGCCCTGCAGTGAGATAAGACAGATGAAGCTACACCTTTCAAACTGAAGGCCATAAAAGCGCCATTATGCCAATGCTCACCTCCCCCAAGTGTTTTAGGATTAGGTAAGCGTGTATTCATGTCCTACCTGTGCGTGTTTGGCGCGCAGTTTGTTCAGGATGTTGGTGGCGTCAAAGCCGGCGTTGTCGCACAGCTGTCTGGGGATGATCTCCAGGGCCTTGGCGTACGCTCCAATCAGCAGCTGCTGTTTTCCAGGGATGGTCCTGGAATAATCCCGCAGGTACTTTGACAGCTCCATCTCTATGGCTCCTCCACCCGCTACAATGGAGTCATTCTGGAAACAGCGGTTAAATACAGTCAGCTTACTGCCCTCAGTGAATTAAAGTTTTAGATCCAAAATATATTGTAAAGATCGACCAAACAATGAGGCTTATCCAAATAAAAAAAAGTGACTCAGAAGTCAGGCATACTGCAATGTTGATTTAAAACCAAATCTTGTGTCATTTTCATCAAAAATTAAACAGATTTGGGGAAAACTCTAAGTAAGTGATCTCTGTGTGATGGACCCCTCTACTGACTGGTTCTTGAATCACATTCCTAATAATCCACTTCCACCCAAAAATGCCAGACTCCACCATGTGCAACAAACACTGAATTCTTAACATTATGGCAAATATCTAGCATTAGCATAAAATCTGATGTTAATAAATGACACCAGCCGGAAACGGCAATGAGCTTTAACAACTTATGTTACCTTAGCTAAACTTTGCCTGGTCACAGGCAATGGCTCAAACAATAAGTTGCTTGATTCTCAACAACTGTGCCCATGTTGCAGTATCTCAAATGTTGAATTATGTGGCCAACGAACCAAGATTCACATAATCAAATGATCTTTATTGGCCATTTTCTTTTTTTAATTTAGCTCAGTTTTAAATATACTACACGTTCCCATAAATTTAGCATCAAGGATGGAAGAATTATCAAGTGGAGAATAAAACAAATAAACAAAACCCAAACTAAAAAACCTGCAGATCACTTTTGTACAGTCACAAGACTTATATTTCACACAACTATATCTTAATAAAC
The DNA here is from genome assembly GCF_021018895.1 of Seriola aureovittata. Lineage (NCBI taxonomy): Eukaryota > Metazoa > Chordata > Actinopteri > Carangiformes > Carangidae > Seriola > Seriola aureovittata. The sequence goes on from NC_079386.1 coordinate 6,417,629, forward strand.
ACAACATGGTGTATAGGTGGAATGAGCAGTAACACAGTTCTGATAATTAATATACAGCATTGTGTTCTCATATAACGAGCCTTCTTGCAAAGCTGCTCACATACGCTGCACATGTCAACTGACCTTGATGGCTCTGCGTACGATCATGATGGCATCATGCAGCGATCGCTCCGTCTCCTCTGTGAACTGCTCGGCGCCGCCTCTCAGGATGATGGTGCACGTCTTCGCCTTCGGGCAGCCTTTAAAGAAGTTATACCTGCAGACACAGACATGATGGGTGTGAGCTGTGGGACTGAAATGATTCATGGTTTCCTTAGTTAAAACCTAACTAGCCCCTCTCTTACCTTTCTCCTCCGACCTGGACCTCCTCAAAGAGTTCACACTGTCCCAGGACGTCGTCTGTCATAGCTCCTACTGAGGTCTGAATGGAGCCGCCGCAGGCCTGGAGGTCACATTACACACAGTCGGTCAATAATTTTTCAAGCTTCTTTCAACATCAACATCAAAATGTGCAACAGAAGGCCTATACTGTATGTCTGTGTAAGACTTACCACCATGGTCCTCCGCAGGTCCTCCTCCTGCACTCTGCCGGCACAGAACAGGTCTCTGTCAGCGAAGTACTGGGTGGCCACGTCACCGATCGGCAACTTTGACAAAACCACCTTGGCTCCAGACTTATAGATCTTCTCCAGTTTGTCGTACAGGATGTTCCACTCTGCGTCCACGATAGCCTGGTAGTCCTGCAGAAACGGAGACAAAAGAGGAAACAATAAAAACTCATACACCACATACAGACTTTCAGGTAGATGTTTGATGCTGTGTTGCAGTCTTCATACCTCAACAGATTTCACGCGGACCTCAGCGTTATCCTTCTCAGCCTTCAGCTCCAGCTCCACATTGAGCAAAGCGATCTTTGGATTCTCGTAGCGCTTAGGCTGCATCTCAAACCCAGCATAGGAGAAGGTCTTCTTGAACGCAACCCCAGAGATCAATTCGGAATCCTGTACAGATGGAATATAGAAAATTTGAGGAGGAAGAATTTGAAATAGCAAAATTAACAAAGAGCAAACAGGGGGAGGGAAGAGGAGATTATCCTTACTTTTTTGCTGCTTCTTTAAATATTTAACCACATTTTAAAATGTTCTCATCAAGAATCATATCTCTAAGTGCTGAACTCAAGGTACAAACCTCAAGGCCTCCTCCCTGGACCTTCTTGATGCCAATCATCTTCAGAGGCAGCAGCTCGTCCAGAGACATGACAGCATCCACCACCATCTTGGAGAAGAACTCCTTCTGACCAGCAATTAGCTTGGAGTTCAGGGCTGTGGCTGCACACTTCTCCAACAACTGCATCTGCTCTCTGAGAGGAAAGACGCACGTGTGAAAATGTAAAACTAGACCAGTTTCTAAAGCTCAATTTAACTGCAAGTTAAGGAAACCATATTAGTACAGATCAAACTTCAAACGCTACATGGCTGCCACGCAAATAAGTTGTCACAGTGAAACTGAGCACTCACTGTTTATCATCTTTCTTCACAGAGACGGCAATCTCCTTGATCTTGCTAACAGCGAGGTGGGTGGCGGTGCGGAAAGCTCTGATGATGGTCTGAGGGTGGAGACCCTCCTCCACATACGGCTTCAACTGCTTCAGGAACTCAGCAGCCAGGAGAGTGACAGAGGTGGTGCCGTCCCCAACCTGAGGATGGTGCCAAGGAAACAAAGATGTTGTCATTTCTAGTTTGTGTCAGATTGCAGATGTCCACACCCCATGTTTGGCTCAGAACCTTAAACACACACACACACACACACACACACTTCTCACCTCAGCATCCTGGGAGCGAGCGATGTCAACCAGGGTCTTGGCTGCGGGGTGAACAACATCCAACAGTTTCAGGATGGTGGCTCCATCGTTGGAGATTGTGGCCTTACCTGGAAAACACAACATTCACACATTTGTGATAAAGGAGTTGTAGACCAAGGAGTCCTGAAATCCATTCATTGTTCAACCGTCTCTCCTCACCTCTGCCATCCACCATCAGTTTGTCCATCCCTCTGGGCCCCAGGGTGGTCCTGACAGCCTCAGCAATTACCTGGGAGGAAAAAAGCAGGCACACTTAAAAAGATATAATGACAGAGTTAAATGATGCCACAAACAGGAAATAAATATACAAACAATCAATGAGAGAAGGGGTAGTTTTCTGACCTGGCAGGCATTGATGTTACTGATGAGCTGGGGAATGCCCTGAGACGTGTCTGTCCCCTCCTTCAGCAGGATAACCGGTGTGGGCTGGAAGGGAGAGGTGGATAAATGAAGTGAGAGGAAATAGAGGGTTTAAAAAAAAAACAAAAAAAAAACGATCCAACAGTTTACTCCAAATTTATTCATAAAACTGAATATTACTTGCACACCTATGCAGCCACAGTTAGCTTCCTCATGAACATCACAAAACACAGAATAGCAGAGGTATCAGTGAAAAGTTTGACTATGAAAGTTTAGTTGAAGTACAAATATAGGTAAAGCGTATAATATTACAGTCCAGCATTGAGTCAATATTACTGTTCATCATCCTTCAATGAAATCCTAATCTAATCTTTGTATTGTAAAAAGCTAATTAATACAAAGCAAACACTTCATTGAATAATAGATAAATATTGCCATGTGAGATACATTACAATGTTATTTTGTAATTATATTTTATTCAGGCATTTCACTGTGCTTCAGTACAAACATTTGACCTAAAATGGTAAAAGCCACACATGCTGAGGCTGCTGCTGTAGCTGTAAGGTGTGATGCTTTTGTTACCCACTGTCAAACACAAACTGTCTGTTTACAGTTTATATTACACTGCTAATTTTGGCAGACTATATGTCCCAGCTCCTTCTTAAAGCCTTACATTACACATCACTATTTTCAGAAAACTGGCTGGTAGATCTCTGCTAATGACAGCGACACAGTTTATTAACTTCTATATTGTTAAGGCCTTTGTCTGTGACTCTGCATCATCCAGAATCAATCATAAGATGCTCAATCACGAGCCAAACACTGAAACAACCATAGCAACAAATTAAAGACAGTGGTCTATTTAGGACAGCTCTTTGCTCTTCAGCAGTAAAACAGAAATGTCTCCAATGCAGCCATTCATACAAAGAGACTTACTTTACTACAGCTAACTCACCCACAAGCTAACACCGCTGCAATGACAGACGCTATTCAGATTTACGACATAAAAATACAATCAACTGTTCTTAAAATACAAGTTCAAGCTGTAACCAACTGAGAATAGTTTCTTTAATATACAGTAATTGCTGATATGTTAGCTAGCATCACCGTTAGCATCGTATACGCCCATTGATACCGGGTAATCCTACGATGCTAACACAGTCTGGACAACAATCAAGTCTTTCAATATATAATTTTCACAAAATAACTGCTTCCCCAGTCTGCCAACAGATAGTCAACTAAACTGAGAGCGGTAAAGATTCAAATGCTGGCAGACGAACTGCACGATGGACGTGGATTGTAAGTTTGAGTTTGGAGCATGTATGCTAACTCACTCACCATCATCTTTGCAGTTTGTTCGAGAAGCTTTCCACCGGCAACTCAACCCACAATGCTTTGCGAAAGCGATAGACGCTGGGGGTGCGTTCAAGATCAGGGCTGCAATATTTAGTGAAAGATTTGAATTTTTCTGAAATAAAACACATATATACATATTGTCAAACAAGTTTCAATTGTGCTATCAAAGGCTGTTTTTAAAAACGAGCACTGAGTCTCAAGGTGCTCATTATTGAATGAACATTATGGAACAAATAATCATATGCTTGAAATATATAAATGAACCGATACATTTTAAAATAATAATAGCTCATTATTATTAAATGTTATTTCTTGATTCTTAATTTATCGAAAATTTTCTTTCAACATAAAAGTCTTTTTCATAGTGTCATGTTTATTTACTGTTGCAATTATTAATTTTTCAGAATTTCTGTATAGTAATATTTGTCATTTAATACTGAGCATTTCAGGGTTTCCATACACTGGTATACACACAGTTTGTTTAACTGCATTCTTAATAAAGGTCTGGATGATACAGTATATTGTCATGTATTGACATCATGGTATTGTGACTAGATATCCTCTGAGATTTTGGTCATTGTAATATCAGGATGTGGCTTAAATATTATTTTTGCTGGTCATTAATGATGGGATTTTCTCATTAAACTAAATGAAATGGACAATAAATTATTAAATTTGCTTATTGATTGTTTCTTACAATGTTACTGTATGTAGATATCTTTTGAAAGCTCCAATTAATGTCCCTAAAGTACTGACATTTAATTAGCATTAAGGTTTGTGTTTGTTTTTGTCAAATAGAATCCTATGTTAGTATATTTAATTCCTTGTGGGTTATAGAATGATTCTTTTTTAAAGCAATGTGACATAACATTGTAGGTTATGTCACACTGCTTAAATAACGCAGTAATGTATAGAGAGTTCAGCACACACATAGGCACAGAGATGCTCATATGGCATAGTTTTCATATACATTAACATGACATACTGAATACGCAGTCTGTGTCTTTGCATACTGTGCTGGGGGAAAAAAAACATTGAAGAGAAAATTTGCATTTCTTTGAGGTACAATGATCCTGTTGTATAGTGCATTAGTAGAGGATGAAATAACAAGTTTTATCCAACTGTATAATTTTTCCGCTGTGGTTTTGCTTCTACATGTTGTTATATAGTGTATTTTTTTTACCTGTGTATTGAAGCGCAGATCAGGAAGCTGGATTCACATTGCCACGTCTCAATAATGTTTATATCACATAATTGCAGTCAAGTCCAGTTGGAATTAGACTTAAAATGCATGTTTGAATTTGAATTTTGAAATTTAGCCAAATTCATAAAACAGAAAATAATGTGTCTTTACTTTTGCTTTATTCCGGATTGTTGCTGCAAAAAACATTTCGGCATTTCCAGCTTTATTTTTGGGCCTCATAGGGTCATAGTTACTGTCTCTTATAAAGCAGACAATAATAATGATAATAATAATATATAATATATAACAATAACAATAACAATTATAATAATAATAATAATATAAAGCAGAAATAAATGATATAAAACCCCAGGCAATCCTACCACAAAAACACAAAACCACAAAACACGTGGTTATGAAACAGTAATAAATTTAGTGACAGACTTTATTTTGGATCATGCGTTTTGATGAAATCAGTTCAGCCCAAATGTTTATTATCATTCCTTTGACAGCATCGTCTCAACATGGATCACTGTACTGCAATCTTCTGAAAATAACAAAGAGCATATAGTGTTATGACATTTTACTACTTGCTGCTAAAGCCATTAAATAAATGAAAATGTGCATTCAGGAAACCCTTTTATTGAAGTTACAATGTTGGAACCTTTGAGTAACACATCATCATTTATGTTTAATTTATGTACTATATTCGCCCCTTTAACGTTTTTCAGTTAGAATTAGGAAAGCATCAAAATAAGGGTTAGGTATTTACCAAATTATAATCACATTTTCGATTTTTCCATCTGCGTTTCACTCCTTCAACCGCTGAACAAAATATTGAAGAAATGTGTTTAAAGCATTTATAACTGGGCTAATAAGTATCTCAAGTGTTTTGTGAGGTCATAAACGGCAGCCTGCCCAGTCTGTGCAGGTAGAGCAGAGGCTGCAGATAACTACAGCTGGCTGCAGCAGCTAAAGCCATGGCCATATACTGACACTTGAGGGCATGAGCTGAAACCAGTCCACCCAGAGGCAGGCAGACGATGAAGCCTGGATGATGACAATGATGATGAAGTCTTCCTGAGCAAATTGCAAGTGAAAATGTAAATCTGATTGTAACATGCACTCACAACCCAAAGCATATTCATTTTTAAGTCTATTTTCTACCATTTTTAACTACAATAAATGTGCACTGGATTCTGAGCATTGCCAAATCATGGGTGACCACGAGAGAACAAAGAGCATCAATGATCACAGCATCACATACCCTTTCAAATCAGATGGTAAATCAGAGGCTATGAGTCTGTAACACAGGCTCCACCGTCGCCATCTTGGCAGTCTCTGACTCCACCTAACTCCTGGCTTATCCGAAAATGCATGCACAAACCTTTCATTTGTATGTTTGTGGTTTTCAAGGCTGTGTTGTTATTGTAAAGCACTTTGAGCTGCATTGTTTGCATGAAAGGTGCTATTTAAATAAAGCTCATTCATTCATTAAAAATGGGCAAAGAGGTAGGGCATGTGTGGAGCAGAGATTTCAGTGCATTCCGGTTATAACTGTTATAAACACCAAATTTCTACATGTGTACGGACGTGTACTTCGTATGTAGTTTTTACCTTTGGTAGTGGAAGGGTCGTTCCACAGCCATGTACCTCTGCACAGACACCAGACAGAGGAGCAGCGGCTTCATAAAAAGCACCATGGAAGTCAGGACGGTCACCACAGCCAGCACAGAGTCACTCTGCCACAGGAAGTGATTGATAAAGAGCAGAGGCACGACCAGGTAGAAGGAGAGCTGGGTGAAGGCCAGGTGGAGAGGGAATAAGTCTGCAGGCAGGACACCAGAAACCTTTGACCTTTAAATTGAACAAATCGTAAATAAAGCTGTAAGTATCAGAATGACTCATTCAAATCATAAAAATGTCTGGCCTCTCTTTCTATTCTTTATCTATCAGATCATTCAATTGAAGCTGCATTATGGGACAAAGTTGCTGTACATGTTGCATCACAACGCTACGTTACATTTTCCTGAGGATGTGATGGATGAGCCAAAGGTTTGACGGGGTGCCAACAAGGAATTCGAAGGAGTAGGTGGTGAAGAGGATGAGGAGGCCTGGCGAAGCTCCTACTAATTTACCATCATTTTGGTTGCACTCTGTCCAGAAATACCCTGAAGCTGAGGATGAAGATTCATTCATACTGCAGGGGAAAAACAATGGCTGGAGAGAGGGATAAGAAATCAAAGAATGGAAAGTAAATCATCAAATCTGCTGAGATTACTAGATTATCTGTAACCTGCACAGTTTCCCCAAAAATTATTCTCCTGTCACATCTTAAAGTAAAACTGAAAAAACCTGGAGCCACCACATTTCTTAATGATAGTATTCATATTTGTTCATAATTTATATACAAATTATGAATATGTTGTGAAGCAGCTCTAACAAACCTTTCAATTTGGAGGTCGAGTAGTCCACTGAGGACAGCTGAGTTTGCTGCTTAGGTTGAGGGTATGTTTGGAAATGAGACCTCCTTAACAAATATTTAGCATGACAGACGTTGTGTAGATTTGCATGAAAATGGCGTAACCCAGCTACGTATATGTTGTGGTCTGACTGTGAAAGCCAGTGAAAAGCAATTGGTTTCAGATAATTTCTTGGTAATGCAGATATATAGTAGAGGATAAAACAGGCTGCAGTCCCAAGAAACTATCCGAAACCAGTCCCATTTCAATGATACATTTGATTGCGTGATAGTATGGCTTTTGTTCTACACACTCTTGCAAGTGTATTTCTAAAGTTCTCACTCACAGGTTAGGCAAGTTACTTTGTATGGCACCCTTGCACAACAAGGGGAAGTGCTTTACATAAGATGACGCATAAAATAAACACCGTGAAATACAAAAAGGAAAATATGACTAGATTTTTTAAATCAAATCAAATCAAAATGAGTTAAAATCGAATAAAATATAATAAATTAATAAAAATAGCAGTGCATTTACAGAACAATGAATTTATAGGCCCGAATAAAAGTGGTGACAGGTGTTCTTGAACGCAGCTTCTGATACGTCTGGCAGGGGCTGCTGACTGCAGGCCTCTGATTGGCTTATAGTTTGTGAGTCGCCAACTACAGTGTACTCGATGTATGTACCAGGATATGCCGTAAGGGCGCCGCTCTCGCTTGCTGGCTATGTATTCGACAGCACAGACTCCGCCTGTGAATATACCCTTAACAGCAAATCATGCGCACACAATCTGTGACCCAGAAGTCGCGCGGAGTTTAGAAACTGTATACATAGCGGTGGCGGGAGATGTTGAACAGAGAAATACAGAAGAAACGTCGTGGTTTTGATATTTAAAGAAGTGACAGAATAAAGTAGCATAGCAGAATCAGTTTTGAAAGAAATCGCCTTTGTTGGAGGGAAACGCAAAGATGGACGATTTCGGAGTTTATGCGATTTTCGGAGTGAACGGTCCGCCTCAAAGGCTGCTAAGGTAAGACAACCGTTGAAGGCTTTAACATTAGCTAGTTGCTCACATTGAAATGTAATATCTGCAATCCTTCGTGTATCTGAACCGCAGCTCAAGTTTTGTTAATTAACGTTACGATGTTTATATGCGGTAGCCACGCCACATGCCATAAACTTTATCTGTTGCTCCGACATTGGCGCCTCTTTAAATTAGCCGTGTTTATAGCGGAGGGTTAGTCGGTTAGCTTCTCTGTTATAGTGAAACACATGCCAAGAAGTCGTTTTCCGTATCTAGCCTAGTTATTGTGGATAGTAACAAACCATTATTTCATTATTCCTTTTTCCCGTGTCAGTGCCGACGGGCCGTGCAGGGTGTGTGTTGCAGTTCCCTCGACGGTCCGCCAGGTGGTGCTGTTCAGCAGCGGGCCGTGGGGGGAGAGGATCTGTGTCAACGCGGAGCTCAACGATGCTGACCGGATCCCCATCACTATCGGCAAACTGACTCCTTACAATAGGTAGGTCGAGTCTGTCTCAGAGACAAGAGAGTTGAAAATGCTGTTTATCCCCTGAGTCAGACACTGAGACCGTTTTTGTGTTTAAAAAAAAAAAAAAAGATTAATGTGCCATGGTTTTTCTAGGTGCTGCGCACTGCAACTTTCAGAATAGTTGGTAACCTTTCACTGAATACTGTACCTGCTGTCCTCCAGGTGTCTGTCATGGGAGCAGTGGGAGGAGGAGACTTGGACAGACAACGTAACACTCAACATCACTCTGGAGGGAGGAAGCCTGGTAAATATCAAACAAATCCCCCTGCTTCAGGACTAAAGGGGAATGCTGGAAAGAGGCAAACAAACTGTGATTCCAGTTAATAGCCAAGCCTATGACAGTTTATATCGAAGTATTACACCGTGCATCTGTAACTGAATATATCCCTTGTCATCTTCTATGGAAGCAACATTGGGAGGAAATAACAATAGTTAGTTATGTTGCGTATATTCGTTGTCTTTGTTATTATATTTAAAAAAGTAAATACTAAAAGTCTGATTCCATTCAAGCCTTTTTTATATTGTACATTTCTTTCTCAGACAAAAGCAGATTGGTCAGAACCAGAACTCATCCTGGCTGTGAAGGAATACACACCAAAGGTAATCTGATACAGATGTACTGTTACTAAATATATCAGAAACTGTTTAGTCACATATCAAGAACTTAATCCAACATTCAGATTCATTAGATGTATTTTATAAATACTTGTCAGTGCAATATAATATATGTTGACCTTTTGAATTGGTGATATTATGTGTGTTGACTTGTGTGCACTTTCTGTCATATCCAGCCTTGTGTACTTCAGTGTTTTCCTTCATTTCCCACAATACCTCACACAACATCAACATGTTTTCAAGCATTTTGTTAAATGATTACTGCGCTGTCCCAGGACACCACGGCTCCCCTCGCAGCCCGAGAGGTCAACGGCAAGAGGAAAAGAGGACGAGTGGCAGAGGAAGACAGTGACGAGAATAAGGCGACGAAAAGAGAGGAAGAAGAGAACGTGTGTCCCAATGGTACCTTGGAGAAGACCACACCTGTGCGAAAAGCCAGAGGGCAAACCAAAGCGGGGCAGAAGCTGTTCAGTAGTGGAGGAGATGCAACAAAGATGAAGGGAACAGGTTAGAGACACTGTCTGTTGGTGTTGTGTCTTGTAAAACCAAGGTCAAAGTTCAGTTATATGCATGGAATTTGACCCAAAAGACGACTTAATTCCTGTGTGTTTATTTCCTTGTGAACAGTTTTTCTGCCTGTGCGAGTGTAAAAGCCAGAATAGTGTTGCTAGTGATAATTAGTACTGAAGACACTCCTGTGGCTCAGTGTGGAGGAGTAAATAATTTTCTTTGTGCACGGTTTCCTTCTATGAAATCTCTTCTCTACAGCTAATGGAGCGGGAGAGGCGCAGGGGATTGTGGGAAGAACGCCTCCTCAGAGCGCAGCCAGGACGAAGAGTAGGCAGGCCAAGACTCCCACACAGACCGGTGAGTTTGTGAATACACATTACATACCATCTTATCTTTACTTTCTGTCATATTTATTCACTTTCTGGTCCCTCGGCTGCTCCGTTGATGCACATCGCCCACCTGAGGTCACAGAATGATGTTTTCTGCTCGTCTTTTTCTGCTCATGAGAAGCGTTCAGTACAGGATTGTAACATAAATCTGACTCAGACACACTCCATGGCCCATCCAGGTATATGTAGGTTTCAGCTAAATGGGTAGCATTAAAGGGATAGGTTTAATACTTTTTGAAAATATGGTTATTTGCCTTCTTGGTGACAGTTAGACGAGAAGCCTAATAGCTCTCTGTGGTCAACCATGTCAGTATTACAGTTTGAGGAGGTAAAGTCACATTTAAGTTTAAGTCAGCAGCATTTCCGACATCAGTCACTCGTCTACTTTATGGAACAGATGCATTTCCTTCTTCACTAATGTATTAATCCATGCCAACTCAAAGACACGGGTGCCAGGATGCAACCACCCATGTTTTTTCCTCTCTGAAGGAGAGCAAAAGCAGTTGAGACCACATCCCTGCCTCTATACCCTAATGAAATCTTTTCTGTATGCCACGTCCGGTCTCTGTCGTGGCTGTCGATTGATGATGAGACACTGCTTGATTCGACTGGTGTGTGTTGCACATAAGTGTTTTTTTCCCCTCTTGCACGCTAGGATGTGATCGTCATGTATCTGTGGTGATCGATCGAGCCCCTCGGTTTCACTGTGGGCTTCAGTCAAAAAGCTTCAGTGAGCGGAATCAATGAGTTTTGAAACTTGATTTGATTTTGTTCTGTGTTGACATTCACATAGTTATAGTGAGGGGTGTATGTGAGACGATTAACACATGAAATGTCAAATCTGTGGTTCTCCTGCAGCCCCGCTGATCAGCCCGTCAGGTCGCTGGGGTCAGACTCTGTGTCCCATCGATGCTCAGACAGCAATTCTGATTGGAGGACAGGGAGCCAGGATGCAGTTCTGCAAGGATCCCATGTGGAAGCTGTGCACAGGTCAGTCATACAGCACAACCACAAAATCAATTCATTTTTTTCCTGTAGGTCCGTGTCACAGTCGGTGTTCTGTGTCCCACAGAGGACATGTCCTGGGTGGCTGCGGAGACTCTGGCAGAGGGTCCGACCCCTGAGGCCAGGATTGGCCACACAGCCGCCTACGACCCCGACTCAAAGCGGATCTTTGTGTTTGGAGGCTCTAAAAACAAGAAATGGTTCAACGACGTTCACATCCTGGACACACAGAGCTGGAAGTGGACCATGGTGGAGGTGTGTGTGTGTGTGTGTGTGTGTGTGTGTGTGTGTGTGTGTACCTTGATTTAACTACAAGTCCACAACCTGTGAGGACATTTTTTTTTTACTCCTCCTTCTCTCTATCCATGTCCTCGTCCTCTTCTCTCCGTCAGGCTCAAGGTAAGGTTCCTCCTCTGGCCTACCACAGCTGCAGCATGTTTCGAGGTGAGCTCTTCGTACTGGGAGGGGTGTTCCCTCGTCCAAACCCGGAGCCCGACGGCTGCAGCGACTCGCTGTACATCTTCGATCCCCACCTCTCCATCTGGTACGAACCCATTGTGACAGGAGACAAACCCTCCCCCCGCTCAGGGTAAGATGGCTCGATCTGGCTGGCGGTTGTTACGTTTTAAAGACATAATTTGTCCAGCTCTTTGACTCCCTCTTTATTTTTTCTTTCAGTCACTCTGCATGTGTGATGCAGGAGAGGAAGATCTACGTATTTGGTGGATGGGACACTCCAGTCTGCTACAATGACATGTACATGTTGGACCTCGGTAAGACACACACACACACACACACACACACACACACAGTTTCATGCACATATACTGTATATCTATCTGCACATAGCCACACACACGGTGCACATGTATCTGGAGACCTATAATTAAAATGTAAATGTTTTTGTGTTTCTTAGGTCTGATGGAGTTTTCTGCTGTGAAAACAACTGGGAAAGCCCCCTCTCCTCGAAGGTACACAACTAGAAACACAAATACTGGACATCTAGTTAGAGCTAGGGCACTGGTATTGAACGTCACTATGTGTTCAATGTCTCCAGTTATCATAAATGATCAATAACCAATCAGATACTTCTCAAATTGCTTCAAAATAAGGTACTGAATATATTTTTCATATTAGTACTAACACTTGGGTATTAAATATTTCAAGAATTTTAAACGGTACTAAGTCCTAGATGCAGCACTTATTTGTATATATAATTAACTTAAGTTTGTGTGTGTTGCAGCTGGCATGGCAGCGCTGTGCTTTCAGACACTAAGTTTCTGATCCACGGAGGTTACAACGGAAACAACGCACTCAGTGACACTTTCATCTTCGATATAGGTGAGAGGCAGCTCACTGTTACACACACACGCACACACACACACGCATCCAAGAAAGATGGCTCGAAGTCCTTTTGTTGCCTGGTTCTCATTACATTACATTTATAGAAAGTAGCTGATTCTCACAATCAGATTATTTGATGTAAACAACGCCCGGGTTAAACGTACAAGCCACAGCAACCAAAGAGCTTTTCAGGGTGAAGAGGGGGAATATCCTTAACTGGTTGAGTTTGTCAGCTGATCTGATGATTTTCACTTCCACTATGTGTTAAAAGGACTATATCTCCCACACAGTTCTTTCTGTATTGATGTAAACCTACTCAAATTAAAGCTGAGACTTGGATCTTTAATATAGTTTCCATTTTTTTATTTTAAATTGATATTTCCATGCTAAGCTAAGCTAGCTGACAGCTTCATATTTAAGACAGCTATGAGAGTATAATTGATTGTCTCATCTGACTGTCATAAAAAAAAGTGTACGTCCCAACAAACAAACCAGTTATTGTTCTTGTTACATGATGAATTTTTGTGTTTATTTTTCGTTGCTTCAGACTCAAACAGCTGGACAGAGGTGTCGCTCCCTCAGCTCATTGTCCCCAGGGCGGGGCACTCCCTCATCACCATGGATACAGTCAGTCGCCACCCTTTCTCAGAGGATGATGAAGACTTGGATATGGACGCAGGCAGAACTCTGCTGGTGTTCGGAGGCGGAGACAACGAGGGCAACTTCTACTCTGACCTGACGACTGTCGCCGTGGAGGAACTTCTCAGTGCTATATAAAGAGAGTGAGTCAGAGGTGAATCCTCACTGCCTGACTGCATGTGAAGCTATTTCCACACCCCCACTTTGCCCTTTATTATTTATATTCTCATGGTTTGCCTTTTTTACTTTGGTTGAATGATTCCTGTCTTCTTTCAATTGTTTTTAAAGGGTTTTTACAGTTTCAGTTTTGGAAAATGTGCATGTAAGTACCAGTGTACTGTATGTACATTATGGGCATTTTGTTGAATACAGATATTTAAAAATAAATATTGACAAATATTTCCAATCAAGTGCAAAACAGGATTAAGATACTTTTCTACTTTTTAACAAATGTTTTTTTTTTTTTCATAATAAGAATAATTGTTGTTTTAAACACAAAACATTGCAGATTAAATCATCAAGGATGTTATATCAATTTTTATGTACATAGTTTAAAGTCTCAAGATCTTCCTCAGGTAAAATGTATAGTTTTAATTTGATAGGTTAAATATCTTTTTCTGTTTCTTATGTGTAATGGAGTTTTTCACCAGCCCTGATCATTTGGAATATTTTGCCTCTGAATAACTGCAAATGCATAAACTGTTTTTTTTGTTGTGATGAAAGTTATCATCTTCAAACTGATCTAAAAATCTATTCATGCTACTGTGCTGTTCCATTTTGGCTCTTGTCTTTACTTAATAAACATTTTAATTTTTAAACTGTCTCCTATGCATAATGTTATTCTGGACATTAATATTCCTACGAAGATGCAGAGAAGGTTAAAGCTCCTTAGACTCAGTCTACCGCCTTTTCCATTCGCAGAATAATTGACCCATTTAAGATGTGTCAGTGGTTTCAAACTGATGTAAATTAGATGAGGTTTGACACTTAAAACAGACAGACCTGTTAATAACACCCCTGTTGGCCCAGTAACTCAACACTAACATTAGCTAATGTCAGACTAGCAGAGTAACTGATGCTGTCTTCAAAAGAGCCAGAGCTAAATGGAGACGTTTTAATAAAAGATTAGTGGAGTCGAGAGGGATTATCTTTGTTTCCGCCGAATGGCTGTTAATGGTGTCATGAATGTGGCCGTTTTTTAACTTTAATATTTTTCATTGGATTATGTCATGCAGAGAGCTCCGAGAGGTTCACACAAGTCAGTAAATTCCCACTTATATAACGTGAGGACACTTTGGAGGTTCTGTGCATCTGTGACACATATAATGTTTCTGTGTTTATATATTGTTCATCCCCAGAACAGAAATCATTCAATAAAAAACACCAATATGGGGAGGTTATATTTAGTTACAAATTTACATATGATGTGTTTTTTAGGCTGATTCCAGTATGTTTACCTACAATAATATTATTAAATTATTTATTTAAATTATTAAACTTATATTTGGTACGATTAAAGCAATAAAATAAATAAAGGATTCAGGTTCAGTGAAATCCGTCATATAAGGATGACAGTGCTCATGATCTTGAATGGACAAAACTGTGGCCAGTTAGAAACTGTGACCTCCAGACCTTCACCTCAGCAGAAGCAAGGACGTCCAAATCCAGGAAGAGACTTAAAAAATGTGAGTCAAAGAACAACACATTTATTTTCTGCCATTTTTGTATTTTTCTAGAAAGCAGACCGACAAGATCAGTTGATACTGTTTTCACCTACTGCGTGGTATTTCCTCTGGTGATGCAAAGGAAGCCTGGTTTCCTCAAAATATTCAGTCAAAAACAAAATCAGTTTCCCTGTTTCCCTTTAAGACTTGAGGATATGTGCAAGTTCTCACTTGATTCTTTCACTGCAAATCATAAAATATGCAATGTTCTTAATGGGCTATAAAGTAAGTCTTTATTACTTTTGTCATAATTAAAGGTAATGTGGTTGAATCCATTTATTTTTAATATTAGAGTCTTCAGCCCTTTAATTACTAACGTACATCATGTTGCACTTACTCTGATTGTAGCACAGTTAGTACAAGAGCCTATTTTTGGCCTTGCCTCTAATTTCTTCACCAATTTTGCCCACGCTGTGTGTCAGCACCTGCTAAACTGCAGGTAAAGGAAAGATTCTCAGGCCATTAAAAAGGCTCAGCCTTTTTGCCAATTTCTATTACTATTTCTTTTATTTATTTTCCACTTTAACACAAATATGTGGGTTCATTTGTTTTTATCAAATCATCATTTCTGTTTTCAAATCAGCTGAGCTGCTTTGCAGTCGACCTGCACATTCTGGATGGAGGAAGTGAAAGGGCACTTCCATTACCCCCCAGTTAATGCAGCAAAGCTGCTTAGTTGCCAGTAGATCAGACTGTAAAAACACATCTTCCTAATGTTTTTTATCCATTAACAATTTCTCAATTCATTTTGCAGAAAATTATATAAATCATTATTGGGATATTAAGTTACATTTTGTTAATTTCCCCTTCCCGAGTATATCTACAAATACTTACAATTCCAGTAGGTTAATCTCCAAAGATGAATTCAACTTTAGTTACTTTTATTGATGAATAAATAAAGTAAGAAAACTGACAATGTAGAAAGTAAGATGAAGGCAATAAAGTCAAAACTCTTTGTGGATTGCCCCGAAAGTCCCTATCTTTATACACAAAATAACATTTGTGAATTCATGAACAAGATGCCTTTATTATCAGATTCTTAAGCTATGTCACCAAATCACATTTTTTTGTGGGAAAATCTGGATAAAAAGTATTTTGGGCTCATTTCTGCTTCACAGAATGTGAATAATTACTTAGACTTGTTTTGATTACTTTCAGACTTTGTTCAATACCTGGCTCACTGAACGTGAAGTCAGTGGCAACAGCTGGGTGGTTCATGTTCCAGTGCACTTAAATCATATGTGTGACAATATCACAGAAGATTAGGATGCTGTCTTAATTCATTAATACATTGGATGTCACAGTAATCAAGCTCTGCACACGGCCACAGAGTTAGACGTGGAGTCATGTGGAGATGAACTGAGATGCAAAAACCAGGACATAAGGTGTGGTGATGTGTGCAGGATGCCAGACTCTACAGAGGAAATCATTGGCTACATATTAAAAACAACAGTTATTGCAGTCTCAATCTGGCCAGATACATTTGGCAGCCTTAAATAGGACAGTGGAGATAAAAAGGCTGGTACGTTTTTTTAATGTTCATCCAGTGAAACTGAAAATACCCTCAAATCAGCTGCAATTAACAGTTTGCAGTTCAACCTCCTACTCAGTGTGTCATTTCTTCACTAAAGCAAAATAGGAGTATGGCAGCCAAAAAAAAATCCATCCAAATATTTATGGAACTCACAGGAGGAATTAGTCTGTTACACATGATAGATACTGTAATATATTCTGCATGCTGCAGATGGCGACACTTCAGCACGTTTTGCCCCAGCAACAAACCACTCAAACAGCTCATAGCAAATCTTGAAAAATGTAGTCAGTGAGTTCACATAATCACGATTTTGTGATCATGATTGTATCAATCATGACTTATCAATCATGACACAACATGACTTCTTGTGGTATTTCATTCGTTTTTTCCTTCACAGTGTGGGTGACATCCACTCTCCTGTTATCCCCCATCAAACTGGACGTGTTCCAACACACTGAAAAAGTGCATTTGGATTGGTTTAGGTATATAGTGATAGGTAAAGCACAAGAAAGGCCTGGTGCTTCTCTCTGGTACAGTAACTAGATTAGTAATGATGGTGAACACACTGTTATGCACTGAAAACAGAGGTGTTTGTCTCCTGTAACCGTGTGTGGACCCTTGAGTGCACTCCTTCCATCATCAGGGTGTGATTTTCCCCTTGATTCATCGGGAAATCCTGCCAGTTGGATTCTCTCCCAGTCCTTGCTAACGAGCCTCTCATACCCCTTCATTTCCTGATTTCTTTTTTATTTTCTCCATAACATCCTCGCATTGTGTAAATGGTGAATATTTGGTATTGTGACTAGTCTCTGCAGGCCTCCTGACTGACAGAGTTCAGACACCACCACTTCCAACAGCAGCCATATTATCTTTGTCAGTCCATAGCTGTTGCTAAGTAACTTCAAAATTTCTATGCAAGCTGTCAGCACCTTACAGTCACACTTATGGATAGCATGGGTACATATTTACAAAGGACACTTTATTTTTATTATATTTATTTATAATTGACTATAGCCTCAGTTAAAGTATATAAAACAATAGAGATTGTTGAGATAAAAATTATATTATTTCCTCCGAAATTCTCTGTAGTTAACAAAAGAAGGAGAAAATGATGATGTAATGATTAAACTACCCTATGAACTGGAATGACCCCTCAGTTATGTGTACAAAAATATGTATATGTTGAGTTGTATTATGGGTGTTACATGTGTTTCTGGAGTGAAAATGTCAATTTTTGTGTTTTATTTCATGTTTAAATAAAGTTTCATCAAATACACTGTAAAGTTAAGTAACTCATATAAATTGAAAACTGAATTTGTGTAACACTTGATAACATAATCACTATTTTACAGTCAAAAATAGTGAGCCATGCCCTGTTGGCCAACAGTGTATTCTCCATACATTTTGTACTGTGGTGTAACACTGTGGCTTAATGAATGGATCTAAAGAACAATGCAGTTGGTTGTTTCTCTTTTTTTCCTGTGTCATGATTTAGGTTGCTACAAACATTGTGTGAAAAGGACTTGATTCTCTGGGCTTTGAAGGAAAAACTCAGTATGTGACAGATGAAAGGAAACAGGGATGTGACTCCATTGTAAAAATATCTGGCAACTCCTGTAGACAGGCTGTCACGTGAACATCACCTGCAGAACAGGAGTTTCCAGAGAGATACAGAGAGAGGAAAAAGAAGACGTGTGTTTGTGCATGTTTGTAAATGAAACAGTTCTCAACAGAGATACACTGTTTTGCAGGGGTGTTGTTCGAGATCCTAGCATAACTTTAAGAATATAGTTCTTGTGTCCCCTGAGATGTGGGCACTCTCCAGCTGCTGGCGCCTTGAATCATCACCATTTCTCACCCCACCAGCAACAGCAATGCTACACAAGTATTGTTGCTTTTTGGTTATTTACATGTGACATCAGTATGTCAAATTTACTACAGGTTTTTCATTGTTGTCAAACAAGTGAATTTAGAGGTTTTGAGTTCCTGGGGGCTTATCTTTAGTAAGCTAGTGTATACTTTACAAAAAAGTCCCTCAGGAGTGTCTCTTAGTTGTGAATGAATTCTGTAGAAATAATGCAGATACTGTGCAGGACTATGAAATGCAGGAGTTTTCCCTGGCGACACTGCACCTGCCATTTACCAACCTGGAAGAATCGCGGTCAACAGTAAAGGCTCGGGACAAAACTCGAGTAGAGCCGAACACTGAACGAACCCCCTCCCTCTCCAATCCTCCTCCTTCAGTCGTGGTGCAAGCAGCCATGTTGCCGCGAGCTTGTTCCGGTATCAGGGCAGGATCGTGCGCATAGACTGCATTCGGGCGCAGCTCCTCTCCTCGCCTCTCCCCCTGTCGCCCGTGGCACGCACCTCCGAACAAGAAAACCCCAGTATACCGATAATGGATTTTACAACTTGATGATTCTTCCTTCAGTCGGCTGGTCACAGGAATAATAGCAGTCGGTGTACCGACAGGACGAACTGGTATATCGCCTCACTGCAGTGCAGCAGTGGTGAACGACCTTATTCCAATCACGCAACAGAAGGAAGAGCGCCGGTGATTTCCGTGGATTTTGAGTTTTGTGGGTTGCTCTGTGGCAGTCACCGCCGCTGCGGCCGCTGGAAGATAAGCTAACTAGCTAGCTCTGCTTCCGAAGAAACCCTGAATTAGCTAGCTACATGGGCTAATATCGGCCAGCCAGTGAGCCAGCGCAACAAATTAATTCGTGTTTCTCACCTGCCATGTGACCATTTTACATGGTTGCTTTTATTCTTTCGGATACTCTGCCGTGGATGTCTCGCTGGGAACATTTTGAATTGTTTTGCGTGAGTTGGGAAGGTCGAGACCTCGCCGGGAATAACTTTGGCCTGAAAGTTTGTAGACCCCGGACCTGGTTTCAAAGCTGAAAGGAAACGTCTCAGACACAAAAAGAGAAAGACAGACGACGCAACTGCGTTATGAAAACGACGCTGGATGTACATTTGTTGTAGATTTCGGCGACAGTCGGGGCTTCCTCAGACGTTAGTTAGCAACCTTACAGGTTAGCATGTTAGCCACTTAATTGAACCTTGTCTCGTTCAGTACAACCATTGCCCAACTTTTCTTCTAGCTAGCCCAAGTAGCTAGCTGGCCAAAACGTCACAGCATCAGGTTGTTAGCTCGCTGGCCACCATCGACGCTGATAAATGCTAATTGGGAACTGGATGTTTTCACACCGCGACCGAAGCTGAAGAAGACATTTGCTTTTTCCTGTTTTGCTGCTTGTTGACAAACATGGGACGTGCGGTTGGTGCTAGCTAGTTTCTAGCTAGCTGGCTAACTCGGCTAGCCGCTGATGTGGGATTCAACTTGTTGATTCACGGGCTATTTGTCGTACTGCTAGCTGGCTAGCACTGGATGTCTGTTGGAAATTTCCCTCTGCCACCAACTGCCCAAGTTTTAAATGCACAATAGACACTGAAGAATCGTTCTTGTTTCACTGCTCCGTTCCCCTTTTTGGCAACCCCAAGTCTTTCAAAAATGTCAACAAGGACCCCATTGGTGCAAGTCATTGAGAATTCGACTGGACAGGTAAGATGTACTTCTAAGATACCTCTCTCAAATAATGTTATTGTTGATATTTGCCTATAAATGTACTTTGGTATTACATTCTCATCTGCCTTAGATAGAGGCCTTGTTTGGCCTTCCACAGTCTCTGGATGTCTCTTTGCTTTTTCTCTGTCTCTGTTGTCTTTGCCACACAGCAGTGATTCACCAGCTTGCCTACGCACTCACACTGGATTTCCCACTCCTTACAGACAAGGAGAACACATTTAGGTTTCTGTTTAGTCTGTGTGTTGGGGCATGTCCTCCTGCTTGACTTTTCTTCATTGTGACCTGTTGCAATAGAGACAACCCTGTCAGCCAGTTCCACATTGATTATATATAGATGACAATACAGAAGCCCAGCAGACACATATTAGTCTGATGCATCATTATCTCACTACAGTACAAAAGTGTGATGTGTTCTTTAAGTACCTTTGGGCATAGGTAATATGGATAATCCTTTGTAAAAAATACAATGTAGTGGTGTTTGAGAATTTTTCTTTTTCTAAGAGAAAACACGGTTGACTTTTGTTGGCAACTCGATACTTTGTGTGAATTGGTTTTTAAATTATCATATTGATTTGCAACTTCTATAGTAGAAGTGTGGTCTTAAAATCTGCAGTGATGGTCTCTTGTAAGAGAAAGCGTTGTTTTTGTGCTGAACAGTCTTAACATGGGAACCATCACAATACCACAAAGCAACTTATTGCTTCGTGTTTGTTATGAAGAAGCTCTGGTGGCTGTGTGATCATAGAAAATGGACTTTCTCAGTTTTTGGTTTAAGCAACACAACTTATTGTTCAGTGAGTAATAAATAAATTGTGCACAAAGAGGTTTAGAGCACTCCTAGAACTGATGTAGACTTAAATTCAGATGTGTTGTTAAAATGTTCTCACAGATGTTCACTTGGAGCTGTCATTTCTGGGTTCAGCGGGCATTGAAGGCACATATAAACACACATCTTTATTAGCCCTAAAACTAATGATATCCAGAGACCAGAGGCCTCCTAATCAAACTATAAATACTGATTCATCAATACATGTGTCAAAATTGCAAAGAATGTTTAGAAACAAGCAGATTCAGAGTTTCATGTTTCCATTCAGTTGAATACAGAAATGCTTTTGCAGCATGCTTAAAAGTTTGAAAGCCAAAGAAACCCCTTGGCTGTGCATTGTAAATCATTATCAGAAAGCTGGGACAAAGCCCCTGCTTCCAAGACTACAGTATCTGTCTTAATTCTGTAGACAGTTTTATTTGTAGTATATAGTGTATAGTTTCCTATACAGACCATGACTTGCATTACTTGGGCAGCTGTTGACAAGCATCATGTGGTATGTCTCCTTAATGAAAAATCTCCTATACCATTGAATGGAAAAAGTTATACGGCTACATCTTGACAGTGCAACCAGTACATGCTCTCAGTGCGTGTGTGGAGCTTAACCCATTGCTATATTTGTGTTGCTTGAGTGTTTATAGGTATATTAATGTAGCTGTGGTGATACATTGTTTTAGCAGTTGGTCAGTAGCTTTGATGACTGTAGCATCATAAATAGAGCAATTTTAAACACATGAAAAGCATTTGGCTAAAACCTTTATGAAAAATTAGTTAACATTAGTTTTAAAGAGGCTATTAAAGAAATATAAAATAATAAAAGTTAAGTGGGGAGTCTTTTTTTTGTTTGTTTTTTTTTCAACCTGTCACAAGAGCTGCACCACTTTGTCAAAACCAAAACTGTTTTGTACCTGAAACACTGAAATCCTAACCCAGGTGTGTAAACAGCAGCTGGAAAGCCAAGCCGACTGCAGATCTGCTCTCACCAGCCAATAGGAAAACCTCTTGGTGTTAGAGACTCAAAGGTTAAAAGATTTAGTCTGCTATTGCTCCTTGTACAAAATAAAATGCTGACGGAAGTTGTCTGTTTATACCATGATCTCATTGCACGTGTCAGTGCGTGTGTGTGTGATGGTTAGTCTCACACCGTGGATCAATGCTTCCATTAGAGTGTACAGGAAAGCAAGTTATCAGGTAGACTGGTACGTAGGTAGGTGGGTGTGGGCAAATAAATCCACACAAACAAAGTGACACATGTATATTCTTAAGGCTACACCTTTACCTGGAACAGAGGTCAGAAACAATACTGTTGATTATGTAAGTCTGACTATCTTCCCCACATGTGCGCACACACAGGACATATTGGTATAACACAAGCTTATACAAACATACAGTACTAACCTTCGATATAAGCAGACTTCAATTCAATGAAACCACTGTGTTGGCCTCTGCAGAGTGCCTTGGCAAGTAAAAACAGTAGTTTATCAAAAAAAAGTTAGACCTACCTGTAATTTTGCCACAGCACAGTGCAACATAATTCAACAACACATTGTGTTGGCCAATCATATACTTGCATTTGTACACATCTGGTAGAATACCTTGAAGTGTGTAGTGTGCAGCATTGTGCCACAAGCCACATGAAGATGGAAGAGAGATAAACTCCTGCAGTGGTAACCTGTCACAGTTGTACACTCATAAGAGTATAAACCAAAATGCAGTATCTTGGTGATTAATAACCCTCAAACTGAACTTCATAGTATGCCTTGTTTGTGTACCCTTTAGCAATGTGCCTGTACCAACACAGCCCTATGTGATGTTAGACTGTAGTACTGTTGTTGGTCATGAATGGGCCTTTACTCATCCCACAGCATCTAGGAAGGATTTAGGGGTAGAAGAAAAAAAAGTTTGGGGTCATGACAAGTGCTTAACTCGGTTTGTAGGCCAAGGGTCGTGAATGGATATGTCCACACAAACGGGGTCTGTTTTAAAGGCCATGTATAGAAAGCCTTTGGTGTCGGGTCTCAAGATACAGGACAAAATGGCACCGGACATGAGGACAGACTGAGTGTTGACATGACTGCCTCTGTTCCTGTCAGAGAAAGTGTATATTTTGATCTGATTAGTGAATGTGCTGTTTGCCAAAAGCAGATATTCTCTCATTCTCAGCTTGTTACTACAAAAAGACTGCTTGACTGGAATGGAGCTGTTTATTTTATTATTTTATATCAAGTTAGTTTTATGATGATTTACATGACTTGGAAAGCAAGGCCTTTTTACACTAGTTGCAAACTAAGCTGTAAATGGCTGTAAAAGTCTGGGAGGTTTGGGAGTGAGTTACTGACCAAGGCAGATCACCATCCTGTCATCATCAACAGTTGCTGGGCACATATCATAAGAGAGCTGTCAAATGTAGAGAAGTGACTTGTGACATCTTTCTGACGGTGTGAAATGGCAGATGCGTTGAGTGGCTTTGAGCTGACATGTTGCCATGTTCCACAAGGTTTGGTAATGGCTGTTAGTTTGAGGAACTTATTTGAATATGACACTCTTTATCAGTGTTACAGCAACCTGAAAACCTAGTACTTGTACATTATCAGGTGAAAGAGAGGGTTAATTAAAAATACAAAGCCGAATATATTTAATGTCTGAAATTCTTTTATATTTGATTATTGCATCAGGTTAGTTCAAAATGGGGCTACTCATTTTGTTAAAATGTTTGCTGCAGTTTGTACTCTTTGTTCACTTCCCCAGACATGATCACTTGATTGTCTGATTTCCTGTTTTACAATGTCTATTTATTTAGCCACGTCTTCTGAAAAGACAGACTAATGCAGCTAGAAATACTGGTCTGCCTCTTCAATTGTTACTTCATCCTCCATTTCATTGTTTGAGTAGTTGCTCACTAACTGAACAAGCTGGATCCTCCCCACATTGAGGTGTGATGGATTTAAACCATGAATTTGTCCAAGTGAAACATTTACTCACTGTAGAAGTAATTTAGGGAAAACCAGAATCTAAAGTACATTTAGGACTTGACTTAAATGTTTACATTGAGTTTATCAAAGGTTTATTTATGCAGGACGCTGCAACCCAAAAGGAAACAAAACAAGGATCAAGGAAATTAAGCACAAGTCACAAGATGGCCCATATGAAGGCATAAAAGATCTCCTTTATTCACATGGTGTATTTTAAATGGCACCTTCAACCTTAGTCCTTCAGTAAAGGCAAGGAATCCCCCCCCCCCCCCCCCCAATAAATAATAAACAGAAGGGATGCCAAATTGTTCCCTTTCTTATTGAAGTTTTCAAACTGAATTAATGATTGCTGTCATTTAATTCAGCCTACGAGTATAAACTTACTTCCACCTACAGAGCACTTTCCTGCTTGAACATTACTTTATCAAGCAGGGATGATGGGGATGAGTTCTGGGGGATTCCTGTGGGATTGGAGGACCATTACATTTTATTCTGCTGCTCCCAATAGCAATTAATCAATACATCAAAATCGAAGCAGGAGAAATCAACAGTATGCCTGTAATTTGTGTAATTGTAAATTCAAGTAATCCCCAGACTTTGCTGGGCTGTTATCAGGTGGCCTTGATTTTTGATTAGCAAAAATTAACTCTAAATTTACAGATTTTAGTCAAAAATGTCCCCATTTTTCTCATTTTCTAGAATGTTTAATTTGATTGTAGGCCTGGGGAGATGCAAGGTGTGATATCCATGTATTTATTCATTAAGTCAAAATCATTAAAAAAAAAAAAAAAAAATCGTCATTGTCTGACCATGTTTTTGGTCTGTTTTAGTTTGACCTTTATAACCTGCACCAGGATGGAGGTGGTGATGGTTGCAGATTCAAAATACCATCAAGCA
Source organism: Seriola aureovittata (assembly GCF_021018895.1). Lineage (NCBI taxonomy): Eukaryota > Metazoa > Chordata > Actinopteri > Carangiformes > Carangidae > Seriola > Seriola aureovittata. The sequence goes on from NC_079386.1 coordinate 6,442,448, forward strand.
ACACAGCAATATAAGATTAAGCAAACACAGTTTTTGAAAGTGTGAGTGTAGCTGAGCACAGTTTGATGTATTTCACCTGACACCTTCGGAGTGTGAAAGCTTCGCAGAGAATCTTCCAGCAAGCTGTTGAGCTGGAAATTCAATACAGACAAGAGAATAGACACTGAATGTGTGAGTGCATTGACACAGGTATGTTGGTCAAGATGTGTTTTTATTATTCTGGTGTTCACCCTTTTGCCTGTCCTTCATTCATGCTCCCCATGAGTGTGTCATCTTGTAAGCAATCTATAGCGCAAACACGCATGCAAACGTAAACGTTGCTGTTATGCCCAGGAAACCATAAATTATGCTTCTCTCCTTACTAGACCAGTCACTAGGCAGATGAAC